>NW_026866417.1:0-10114 GCF_026571515.1 Ruditapes philippinarum
GAAAAAATAGACCTGCCTATGCGTAGACAAAGAAAACATGAAATGCAATCAAAAATTGAAAATAAAATGTAAATAAATGATTGTCATAATATATTACTGTCTGACAAAATCTGGATACATTATTTTAAACACGATAATGTCCCGACAGTTCATAGCAAAGTTCCTGGTTACATTCCCATTCTCAGGATCAATCAGATTGTTAAATCCCCGTTAACCCGTCCCACCGGCTTTATCCTACCTTTCTATTCAACCCGCGAAAAATCAAAACTGATTTCCCCTGAAAACCTTCGAATCCAGGGCTTAGGTTCAAAGAACGTTAAAGATATAATCTAAACCTTGCAGATACAAGTACTCAAAGTGGATTGGTCTACAATGGGCACATCTCCCATTAGTTATTAAAATATCGACAAAAACGATCCGAGGTAGAACAATATATATTATATAGGAATTTTGCCGGGACTGGGCGATGAGTTCGAGCGAAGGGAGGTATTCGAGCGATCCGAGTTCGAGCGAACGAAGTTTAACTGTATTAAAAGAAATGTTGAAAAAGAAATGTTGATATAAAGTTATAAGTGATTTAGTTTAAAAATTTATTTTCATCATTTTTATTCTAGAACACTTTATAATCTGCTAAATAAAATATAATTTCGGCTCATTTATCTTACACTTGTCATGCAACAATATACATAATTATGTAAGTATTTCATGGTGTGCTGGGTATCGGACTTTTGCCCTTCAGACAGTTGCCCCCTCGGAGTTTGCTCCCTTTTTGCAGTGGCAGGCATTTGCCCCCCCCCCCCATATCTTTGGAAGGGTTGGACATTTGCCATCACCCCTATGTTTTAAAAATGTTAAAAAATTTAATTGTTAAATTGTTTGTTACAAAAATTAAAATTCATCGCCTATTGTCGAAATTCCATTTTGCTTCAATAAACAAAAACTCTCGCGCAAATTTGTGAAAACTTAAAAATTACTATCCATAAATAAAAAAATAAAATACATAAAATATATACACGAGATGACCTCTGACAAGTTACAAGCTAAAAAGGGGACAAACGTCCGGGAGAGCAACTGTTCGGGGGAAGCAAATGTCCTAGAATTTGAAATGTCTGATACGAAATACTATCAACATAATTATTCATTCTTTTACATAAATTCAGTTACAGACCCATTCACTTTATTATTGACAAATTACACATTTAGCCTTTTTATTATTATTTTGAAAAACAAAGTTAAAATATTAATGCAAAATATATACTATACAAGAGCCATGTCAACATGGCCATCCCCCGCCGAATGTGTTTGCTCATTGGAAGAATGTATATGTAGTAGAGCGGAATAATTCCATTTTAAGAGGTCTTTTGGTAATGAAAACTGATGGCTATAGTGATTACAGATTTGAAACCTATGTGAATACTGATGGCTGAAAATAACAAAGGGCAATTACTGAAAAATAATGCAGGGTAGGTTATCATTCTTGTGTGCTGCATCCCTCCTCAGTAAAATCTATCCACCTATAAAGTTTCAAGTTGATACCTCAAATACTTTTTTGAGAAAAAAAATTGAATTGAAAAATTAAGTATGAAAAAGAACAAAGGGCAATAACACAACAATTATAAAAGGTAGAGTTATCATTCTTGTGCAGTGCACACCTCCTGAGTGAGATCTATGCACCTATGAAGTTTCATTTTGATATCTCAAAGGCTTTTTGAGTTATGTTCTGGACAAAAATTAATTTTGAAAAATAACAAAGGGCAATAACTCAAAAATAAAGCAGGGTAGAGTTATCATTCTTAAGCACTGCACTCCTCCTCAATGAGATCCATCCACCTTTGAAGTTTCAAGTTGATACCTCAAATACTTTTGAGATAAGCTCTGGACAAAATAGCATGAAAAAAAACAAAGGGCAATAACTCAAAAATTGTATAGGGAAGAGTTATCATTCTTGCGCACAACATTCCTCCTCAATAAGATCTATGCACCTATGACATTTCATGTTGATATCCCAAACACTTTTTGAGTTATGCTCCACTCAGGTGAAAAATTAGGTACGAAAAATAACAATGGGCAATAACTCAAAAATTATGAAAGGTAGAGTTATCATTCTTGTGCACTGCACACCTCCTGAGTGAGATCTATGCACCTATGAAGTTTCATGTTAATATCTCATAGGCTTTTGGAGTTATGCTCTGGACAAAAATCAATTTTGAAAAATAACAAAGGGCAATAACTCAAAAATCATGCAAGGTAGAGTTATTATTCTTGTGCACTGCACTCCTTCTCAATGAGGTCTATCCACCTATGAAGTTTCAAGTTGATAACTCAAATACTTTTAAAGATATGCTCCGGACAAAAATGTCGGACGGAAGGACGGACGGACGGACGGAAGGACGGACGGAAGGTCGGACGGACGGAGACTATTTCTATATCCTCCGCCGAAATTTTTCGGCCGGGGATAATAAAAGCAGAACGTTGATAAAAGCTTACCTGTTTATGCGCTGTGTTAAAAAATTATCTTTGTGCATTACATCAAATGTTGCTCAAGCCAATATATAGTTTTACGGTGTGTAAGTTGGATATCGGCCTCGTACATCGATCTTTCTGTTTAGGAAAGACCTGGTCACGAATTTCATGAAACACCTCGAGCGCTACGCGCTCGAGGTGTCACATGAAATTCGTGACCAGGTCTTTCCTAAACAGAAAGACCTCGTACTCGGTCGATATCCTATACATAAAGCAAAGAAATGATTTCGCTGCGAAAAAGGGGAAATGAAATGTGCACACTTGTTTTCCTTCAGTATCACGTAAGTATTTTTACGATTGATCATTTTCTTTATTAGTTTTATACAATAGAGATAAGAGAACTAAATAAACCCTTTATGATATACAAATACCGTTGTTAAAAAAAAATGTGATAATAAATTGAAACCAAAAAAAAAACAATTTTAAAGGGTTGGGATGAAGGCACAACTGTGCAAGCCTTTCCTTTTAAAAGGAAACTTTATGAAGTATTTTGTTCACGATAAACCTGTTGTTTAACACTGATGTAAATAATTTAGCGAAACTCTCCCCAAATTAGCCCGACATACATATATTCCACTATTCAACAGTCATATTTATTTGTGTAAAACGGTCTGAAGTTTTTGGTAATTGAAATCGCTAAAAATAGCATTTTGTTTACATGGATTCAACAATCGGGTGTAGAAATTGATTATCGATCGTCGTCTGCCGTAAATTCGTCCCTCTCCTAGAGTCAACATAACATCCTTACTTTATTTTTCAGAAAGTCTAATACCAAATGTTCATTTAGGCAATAGGGGGCGTTTAATTACAATCACAATAATCGGAAGCTTAACGAAAAAAGCCAAGCAACTTTTAGTGCAACTTTTTAAAAAAAAGTAGAGGTATTGTTATAGTCCTGGCGGCGTTGCCGTCCACAAACATGTATTTGGATCATAACGTTTTTTTGTTCTTGGTGTCTTGTCTTTATACTTGGCCACAACAACCCTTGGGACAAGACCTTTCAGTAGATCACACTAACCTTGACCTTCATCCATAAATGACCTTTACCTTTAAGGTCAAAAGTCCAAATTTTGCTTGTTCTTGCTATTATTGGCTGTAACTATGTTATTTTTGAATGGATTGTCTTCAAATTTGAACATAATAATCTTTCAAGGATAGCCCTTTAAAATAACTACACAGATCTTGACCTTCATTCATAAATGACCTTGACTTTGATGGTTCAAATTATTTGAATTTTTTCTTCTAGTGGGTGTCTTCCAGGTTTGTTAAAATATAAGCTCTGGGATAAAAATTGGCCCCGTCACAATGGGGTCATTGTTTTCCCCTTCATGTGTATATAGTAAAAACATAATAAATCTTTTAAAAACCCCAAATAGATAGAGCTTATATATTTAGCAAGAAACTTCTTATGGGTAAAACCAAGTTTGGTCAAATAAAAGTCCTTGGGTATTTTTTTTTTAAGTTTGCCTTATATGTGTATTGCAAACTTGACATAAGGGCTCGAGCTAGTGGGCGATTCGGGCGAAATAGTCGCCGAATTCCGTCTGACTTCGCCGACATCCTACATGAAAGCGAAGATGAAGTCGCCCGATTTTATTGATCCATTATTGAAAATTACCCAACAATAACTGTGAATAACATGTTGTGTGTGTTTGCTTTGTTTACCCTCGCCGCCGGAAAAAGGGACTGTACATGTATGTCGAGCGGTCCTCTTAATTCTGACAATCATTCGATAGTGAAAAATTAATTGACGTTTGATCCGTCCATCATAAATTATTGTTACGGGTAGAAGTATGTTAGCGATTTAATGATTGGTTTAATAATGTCGCCTCGATTAAAACGTGAATTACGATTGGTTTCTCGCACGTAACGGTAATCTCGCCGTGGGCGGAGTCTAATTGTTCCACGAGTGTCTGTTAATTAGACTTTTAGGACATGTTGGTAATTAAACGGATTAATGACATTTCGCGTTGATTGAGATACAAATAAACTTTTCGTATTCGTAGATGCATGACAGTCCCTTTTTCCGGCGGCGAGGGTAAACAAAGCAAACACACACAACATGTTATTCACAGTTATTGTTGGGCAATTTTCAATAATGGATCAATAAAATCGGGCGACTTCATCTTCGCTTTCATGTAGGATGTCGGCGAAGTCAGACGGAATTCGGCGACTATTTCGCCCGAATCGCCCACTAGCTCGAGCCCTTATGTCAAGTTTGCAATCAATTCGCTCGCTTGAACCAAGTGTGCAACCACTTCACATCCTGCCCCTTGCAATATATAACAATAGTGTAACTAAAATGTGTCCATAATCTGACCAAATTCAGACATTCCGAAAAGTAACAGGTAAATCTGTTCTTATTTTATTAAATCTATATACATGTATATAATGTAAACAATAAATACAAGTTGTGACCTCCCATTACCAGCATGGGTTCGTAAAATGCATTCACACGTGTAAACTGTATAAAATATCCTCCATTGATTCCATCAAAGTTATTGTAGAAGTTAATATATGAATCAGGGATCATCGATCCTGGGGGGAAATTTTAGGGAGAAGGGAAACAACCTAATGTGTATGCATTAACAAAAATTTATAGACAGGGTGGACCGTATCAGGGCGGACCGTATGTTTGGACGGGGCGACCTAATATTTTGGGACAGGGTGGACCGTTTATACCGGGAATAAACTTTAACCTTTACTTAATGCCAGTTTATTTGATTAAAAATATTTTTTAGGGATATTCTTAATAACCACATTGAGTTGGATATTATGCAGGTGATAATTGACCAATATTACATGCCATTGTTTGTTTAAATAATAAGCAAGTGGAAAGCCGCTAAAATTGAAATTCTTTAATTAAACAAAATGATACAGAAAATACTTGTTTTTCACATTTGATATGTGAAAACACAATACAACACAATAATGTAAAATTTTGATTCTTTGACAAGTTAGTTTACATGTATATTAGAATTTGTTTAATTAAGATGATGTCTGTTTAGTGGAATTACATCATGTAATATGCATGTATACAGTGTATATTAATTAATTATTATTTTTTTGTTTTCATATTGTTTTATTTGTAATTAAGTAATATAAATAATCTATTTTCTTCTATACAGCGAAATTTAATGTTATGAATGGTATATATAAAAAATAGTACAATGAAGGTAATTGTTTCAAGTTTATATTAACATTGAGGGCATAAGGAAAATATGTTTTATATATGAGATTTTCTCAAAACATTCACATTAGCTTATATACAACCTTTTTTATGCCCCCGCCATGTAATGGCCGGGGCATATAGTGTTACCCTGTTCCGTCCTTCCGTCCTTCCGTCATTCCGTCATTCCTCCTTCCCGTCATTCCGTCATTCTGTCATTCCGTCATCATCAGTTTCCGTTCATTATATCTAAGTAACGGTTGCACACATTCCCTCAAATTTGACGTATAGATATGTCATGAGAAAATACAGGTCAAGTTCGAATTTGGGTCATGGTTTCGATGATTTTTGGCAGAGTTATGCCCTTTTACTTAAAAAATAATATGAAATTTTTTCAGTTTCCGTTCATTATCTCCCCAACGATACAACAACATTCAACTCAAACTTGACATATGGATATGTTCATGAGAAAATACAGGTCAAGTTCGAATTTGGTCATGGTTCGATTGATTTTTTGACAGAGTTATGCCCTTTTACTTTGAAAATAATATGAAAATTTTCAGTTTCCGTTCATTATCTCCCCAAAGGTACAACACATTCAACTCAAATTTGACATATGGATATGTCTTGAGAAAATAAGGTCAAGGGTTCGAATTTGGGCAATGGTTTCGATGGATTTTTTGGCCCAGAGTTATGCCCCTTTCACTTTGAAAATAAAATGAAATTTTCAGTTTTCCATTCAATTATCTCCCCCACGGTTTACAACACATTCAAACTCAAACTTGAACATTATGAATACATCCCAAAGGGAATGCCGAGGTTTCAAGTTCCAAAATTTGGTCGTGGGTTCAATAATTTTTTTGGGCCAGAGTTTTTATGCCCCTTTCACTTTCGAAAATAATATGGAAATTTTCAGTTTTCTATTTATTATCTCCCCAAAGTCAACACATTTCAAACTCAAATTAAACATATGGATACATTTTGGAATGCCCAGGCCAAGTTCGAATTTGTCATGGTTCAATGATTTTTGGCAAGTAATCCCCTTTAACTTTGAAAAATAATATGAAATTACAGTTTCTGTTCATTATCTACCCAACAGTGTTACATATTCAACTCAAATTTGACATAGGATATGTCAAAGGAATGGGCAGGGTCAAGTTGGAATTTGGTCATGGTTCGATGATTTTTTGGCCAGAGTTATGTCCCTTTCACTTTGAAAATAATATAGATAATCTTAGGATATAGCATTTAAGTTTGAATTTGTCGTGGTTCAATGATTTTGGAACAAACTTATCTTTCCCTTGAATGTGGATCAAATTTTGAACTTGCTTCAGTTTCAGCACTCATACTTTGTGGAAATGTATGTAGCCATTATTTTGGGCTACAAATATGAAAAATGCTATTTCAAAAGGTTTTGAGACTAAATAATTTTCAGTGCTTTGAACATTGTATGGAAATGGTTTGTGTTAACATTGAAAAGTTTTAAGGGCTTTGAACTGCAAATGAAAAAAATAATTTGTGCAAACAAATTTGGAACTAAATATTATACATCTGAAATTTTGGCTGCATGCGGGGGCATCCGTGGCATGATGACACATTTCTAGTTATACTTATAATTGTATGGGTCAATATCTATAATAATGAATATAAAGTTAGATTAATCCACAATCCACCTTATGTTGTGTGCACATGATTAAAATATTAATATCATATGAAGATTTAACAAGTTTTAGATCGATGTTAATTTTTTAAATTCAAATCTGTTCAATATGAAAATGCTTATAATTATGACATGTTTAGGATAATAATGATGCCAAAATATATATAGAAAATTAAATAGCAATATATAATTCGAAAATATACATGGTCCGCCTCGTCTCGAGTCACGGTCTGTCCTGTCCCAAAATATGGTCTGCCCCGCCCTGGTACGGTCTGTCCTGTCCCAAAATATGGTCTGCCCCGCCCTTGTATGGTTTGTCCTGTCTCATGGTCTGCCCTTCCCTGGTACGGTCCGTCCTGTCGCACGGTCTGCCCTATCCTACATGTACCATCGCATTATCATGCATGACTAATTGGCTGTACATCCTTTGACTATAATATAAACACAATTAACAACACTTATAACATTTCCACAGTTTATTAATTAATAGTAGATCTGGCAATGGCCTCTAAACGTTTTTGACCTGTAAATATGGATAAAAACAAATAATTTATAAGATTTCTCTAAATATTTGTTTCTATATTTTCATGTAGATTTGTTGTTAATGTCACGGATTTATATTACAGGGATCAGTCACTCCAAGTTAACCCTATATAAATTTCCCAAATATCTTGTCACGCACCTGATAAAGGTACAGTACATCGATCAATAAATTTACTGCCACTAAGCGTAAATGCCTGTTTGCAACGGATACCTACTTTACAAAATACCATACAGCTTTTCCATTTATCATTCGATTTTGGAAATTTAAAGTTTATTTTGAAGAAAAATACTTGTTTAATTCAAATATCTTGATTCTTCATTTATTTTTATACGGGAAAAACGGGACGGGACGTATTAAGGGAACGCCCCTGGCGGGCGGGCGGCGTCCAATTTTGTCCGGAGCATATCTCCTACATGTATGAAGGGATTTTAATAAAACTTCATAGAAATGTTCATCACTCTGAGGAGCAGTGTCGCACACATAAACCAGGTCTCTAGGTCAAAGGTCAAGGTCACACTTAGAGCTCATTGAAAAATGCTTGTCCGGAGCAAAACTTCCACATGCATCGAGGGCACAACTTGGCACAAATGTTCACCATTGTGAGGCGGAGTGTCGCGCTAAAAATTCAGGTCCCTGCAGCCAAGGTCAAGGTCACACATAGAGGTCAAAGTTTAGATAAAAATATGAAGATGTGTATATGGACCATTTAGTCATCATTTATTGAGGGATTGTAACACAAATGGTCATTTTCAAGACTATGGCTGTGATACATATGATTTAGGTCAATATATACAATGTCAAGGTCACTAAAGATGATGAAATATCCAGATTTTGTCTGGAGCATATCTCCTACACGCATGGAGGGATTTTAATGAAATTTCATAGAAATGTTCACCATTATGAGAAGCCATGTCATGCACATGAACTAGGTCTCTAGGTCAAAGGTCAAGGTCACACTTAGAGCTCATTGAAAAACACTTGTCCAGAGCAAAACTTCCACATGCATAGAGGGATTTCAATATAACTTGGCACAAATGTTCACCATTGTGAGGCGGAGTGTCGCGCTAAAAATTCAGGTCCCTGCAGCCAAGGTCAAGGTCACACTTAGAGGTCAAAGTTCAGATAAAAATTTGAAGATGTGTATAGGGACCATTTAGACATCATTTATTGATGGATTGTAGCACAAATGGTAACTATCATGACTACAGGTGTGACACATTTAATTAAGGTTAATATTTGCAAGGTCAAGGTCACTGGAGATGATTAAATATCCAGATGTTATCCAGAGCATATTTTCTACATGCATGGAGGAATTTTAATGTTACTTTATAGAATTGTTCACCACAATGAGACGTAGTGCCCTGCACATGAACCAAGTCTCTAGGTCAAAGGTGAAGGTCACAGAGCCCATAGAAAAATGCTTGTCTGGAGCAAAACTTCTACATGCATAGAGGGATTTCCATATAATTTGGCACAAATGTTCATCATTGTGAGGCTGAGTGCCGTGCATAATATTCAGGTCCCTGCGACAAAGGTCAAGGTCACACATCCTGTGCATATCTTCCCTATTGATTTGTTTTAAGGTTCATTTAACAACACAGTGCCAAGAATAAAAACTTGCTTGCTAGATAACACTTATCCATAATGCCCCCATCTCCTTCTATAGCTTTCGTAAACGTGCGTATTTTGTGACTATGGCACCCTTGTTTAAAGATACAGACTATCTGTCCGCAACGACGATTATAAAATTAACTTGATGAAATCCGCGGTGAATTTACCCTTTTTATATAAAAAGCAGATATTTGAAATTTATTATAACGGTAACATAATTCATTCAATTTCAAAATATAAAAGAAGCCGATGTAAGTTATTCATAGATGATCAAAGATGTTATATTTAAGATTAATTGGGTTATGTAGCCAAATTTATTGACGCACAAATCATTGTTTTATGGGTAAATGTATTGCGGGCTTAACAATTTGCTCAACATGTAAATTAAATTTATTCATTTTTTTTTCAGTACAAAATATTGTTGATATTGTCAATTTTGCCATTTTCATAGAATATTTTAATTTCCTTCATCATTTATATCACCTTTTTTTTTGTAAATCTGTTTTCAAACGTTGATGCAGTGAAGTAGACAATCAGCGTAACAGTAAAGTAACGTACTCCCGTGTGGCTGTCTCGATTTCGGCCTTTTTAATGTCACTCGTTTTTT
>NW_026866418.1:0-18891 GCF_026571515.1 Ruditapes philippinarum
GACGACGTTTGACAAACGCATTTACAGATTGGAATATTGAATAACTTGGGTTTTATTTGCTTGGAGTAGGTGTAATCCTTTGTTAATAAGTACAATAGCGATCAAGTGCTACATGGATAAACAGCTGTTATTGTTCGGTTTTATTAAACTGTCAATTCCATACTAATTACACGGTCAATGCACACAATATATTAATCTTCGAAAGATTTTCGGTAATTTCCGTGAGATGTACTCAGTGAGATTTGATTAAATATAATTTCTGCCTATGGAGCAATTATACTGTGCGGTATAGCGTCATAGGGTAAGCTATAGGTTAATGATTTTTATGTGTCCTACGTGTTGTGAGATCGAGACCGCGTACCTCCAATGTTTTAAGCTCACCTGAGCAATGCTCAGGGTGAGCTATTGTGATCGCCCTGTGTCCGTCGTCCGTCGTCGTGCGTCCTGCGTCGTGCGTCGTTCGTCGTCAACTTTTCACATAAACAACATCTCCTCTGAAACCAATGACTGCACATCAACCAAACTTTGCAGAAATGATCCTTGGGTGGTCCCCTTTCAAAGTTGTTCAAATGGTTCCGGTCTGTTGCATATGTAGGTCACAGGGCCAGAAAAGGATTTCAAAAAACACAAAATTAAAAAATCTTCTTGTCTGAAGTACATGGGCCAGAGCTTTGATTTTGGTATATGGTATCATCTATGGGTCCTCTACCAAAGTTGTTCAAATTTTGTCCCTAGTGTCAAATATTGGCCCCGCCCGGGGGGTCATAGGGTTTTTTCCTTATATGTCTATAGGTTAAATCTAAAAAAATCTTCTTCTCTGATTTGGCAAAGGCTACAGATTAGATATTTGGCATGAAACATTGTGTAGTAGACCTCTATCAAGATTGTTCAAATAATGGCCCTAGGGTCAAAATTGGCCCCGCCCTGGGGGTCATTGATTTTCATTACATACATATAGTGAAAACTTGAAAAATCTTCTGGTCTGAAAGTAAATGGCCTAGAGCTTTGATTTTTGGTATATGGTATCATCTATGGGTCCTCTACCAAAGTTGTTCAAATTTTGTCCCTAGTGTGTCAAATTGGCTCCGCCCCGGGGGTCATAGGTTTTTCCTTATATGTATATAGTAAAACATAAAAAAATCTTCTTCTCTGATTTGGCAAAGGCTACAGGTAAGATATTTGGCATGAAACATTGTGTGGTAGACCTCTACCAAAATTGTTCAAATAATGGCCCTCGTGTCAAAATTGGCCCCGCCCTCGGGGGTCATTGATTTTCATTATATACATATAGTGAAAACTTGAAAAATCTTATGGTCTGAAAGTAAATGGCCTAGAGCTTTGATATTTGGTCTATGGTATCATCTATAGATCCAAAACCAAAGTTGTTCAAATTTTGTTCCTAGAATTAAAAATCGGCCCCGCCCTGGGGGTCATTGATTTCCCTATATGTATATAGTAAAAACTTAAAAAATCTTCTTTTAAAGAAACCCAAAGAGCTAGAGCTAAGATATTTAGCATAAAACATCTTCTAATGGGTGTCTACCAAGTTTGTTCAAATAAAAGCCCTGGGGGTCAAAATTGGCCCCCGCCCCAGGGGGTCATTGATTTTCCCTATATGCATATTATAGTAAAAACTAAAAAAAAATTCTTTGAAAGAACCCAAAGAGCTAGAGCTAAGATATATTTAGCATGAAACATGTTCTAATGGATGTCTACCATGTTCTTTCAAATAAGAGCCCTGGGGTCAAAATTGGCCCCGCCCCGGGGTCATTCATTTGCTCGACTTTTTTTTTTAGATATATTATATATTATATATATACATACATATATATATATACATATTATATATATATATATATAATATATATATATATATACACATATTATATATATATATATAATATGTATATATATATATATATATATGTATATATATATATGTATATATATATATATATATATATATATATATATATATTAGACTATTCTTTTAGAAAACCCAATAAGCTAGACCTTAGATGTTTAGCATGAAACATCTTCTAATGGGTGTCAACCAAGTTTCAAATAAAAGCCTTGGGGTTTAAACTGGCCCCGCTCCGGGGGGCCTATATACAGGTGAGCGACTTTGAGCCATCATGGCCCTCTTGTTTTTTCTTCTTCTTATAACTATTTTCAACATTATCGGAACTATAATTGCTTGTTATATTGTTCGTTTTGATTTAATATGTTAAACAAATAAATTCCTTTTAAATAACATGCTTTCATAATTAAAATTTATAATGAATTCGGATTAAAATTATAAAATGTCGTTTCAATGGTGTTATACAAAATACAAATTGAGACAATATTTCTTAGCTGATTCATATATGTGTTAACAATATTGAAAGCACTCGGCCATTTTCATGAAAATATACTGCAAAAATAAAAAAAAGAGTAGGCCTTAAAACAACGGCAAAAGTAGGAATCGAACTACAGACCCCCAGTATATTAGACAATCACTCTACCGTCTGTGCTATCGCGGATTTGACAAGGCCTATGCATTAAGCTGGTGTGACTTTTCAAAACATTATTTTTTACTCCATATTAATTCTCGTAAACTACACGGACAGAACCGAAGTGGAATCGAATATTTAAATAAGTGCTATAATGTATTCAAAATTGACAGGTCAATAAAATCAGACTATATGTTGTTATAATGAAAGCTATGTACAGTACGATAATGTGTAAAAATGTGTTTAAAAATAAGTATCGACATTTTGAAGATAAAGTCAGTTATGATTCAATGAGAATAAAAGCTAACGGGTCTGACTAAATCTTACTTAATTACATAATGAAAAAGGTAAGGAAATATGAATTTGTTCACGGAACAATCGTCCTTGTTCGGCTGATCAATAGATGAAAATGTATCGAGTAACGTTGCGCTTTAGGCGCGACTTGTCAAAAAAAAATAATTAAAAGCACCCAACAGGCAAGGTCATGCATAAAAAACGTAGCCTCCAAAAACTGTATTTTAGGCCGTAGCGACTTAACATTCGCGGAATTCGCGGTTACTATATTTCCGCGAAAGTTTGTCTCCGCGAAAATGCCGACGTTGTGAAAAACGCGAAATATTGTATCCGCGAACATTTCTAGGAATACAGTATTTCAAATTGTACAGTTTCTGTCAAAATATAATATCTATTTTGTTTATACGCATTTTATAATATTACTATTAAATTATTTTTAAGTAATCAAAGATTTTAAAATTCAATAAATGTAAGCTTATTGAAATTTATATTACTGCATAAAATCGCAGACAATTGACTTTAAATCATCTTTTTATATCATTGAAATCCACGTGAAGACATGGTGGGGAGACTAACATTAACTCGTAAGCCAGAAATAGCTTGAAGGTAAAATTAAATTTGGTGCATGTTTTGGTTTAGTTTGTCTGTATGTATGTATTCTAGGCTTAATGAGGGTCCAATCGCCCTTTCAGGGACGGAGAGTACAGTCTCCGAACACGTCAACATTCATGTCCTTAAATGTTAATATCAACCAAAAGGTGACCTATAAATGTTGAATTCAGTAATTTATCGAGTGATACTAAATATGTATGCAAATCGATTGTTGGTTCAATTTATGCGCGAGAATGCAAATATTTGAGATATGCATACATTTTTTTAAAGCTAAAATGTTGTTAATTAGTTTCTTGGGTTTGTTTTCGTATTCTTTTCTCAAAATCGCTATGAAAAGTAACTGAAGTTTGAGCAAAAAGTTGTCTTTTCATTTCTTCCAAAGAATCCTTTATTTGAAACAATACCTTTTAACGTTAGTAAAGGTTTTTAATTTACACTAAAATCTGACAACCATAAGTGTTTCTCTTAGTTTTGCCCAATTATCAATATTATCTTGCTCATATCACCACAGGCTTTGTCAAATTGGCAAAGCAAAATTAATATTCTTGGCATTATTACTTATTGTTTGGAATATGTACTAGGAGCGAACATGTGTTTGCTTTAATCAAACGCTTTTCTTACGTCTAGTTCTTGTTGGGTAGAATTGTAAATGACAGAATTTGTGTACCTATTTTGAAACAATTGTAACACATAGATGGATTTGATTGTCGCCTTGGACGTTGAATTAGCGACCTATCAAGCTGTTTGAAGGAGTGCAGTGTTCTGTTTGCAAAATGTCTGAACTTGATATATTGAATTGAAGATTTTCTGTCCCGTTCAATTAAAAATGACGTTGGTGGTGCAATGACTTAATATCTAAGCAAAGTATGGTCATTCTTACTGTACCTCTGTTGTAGCATGTACATATGTTATGATGTTATCAGTCCCTTGCGAAAGTGAAAGCAACTAGTAATGGTCAACTGCTTGACAGCCTGTCCAGAAACGATGCGATGGCTGAACTGTGCTCTGGTTTATTCTATGTGGCTTACTTACTGTCATAATCCGGAGTGAAAACTACCAACACCATCGTTTAATTGTTTACCTTTGTACGTTACTTATTCTCTTTGAGAATACATGTTTTCTCATCTAAATCAGTTGATACTTCAGTCAATAAATTAGCTAGATTTTATTAGATGGAAATAGTATTTTTCCAAAGCCTTCAAAAGAACAATTACTCTTTGCTAGGTTCTTAAGTCAGATTTGAAGTATTTTCGCGTAAATGTTCTTTAGACAAAGAAACTTAAATGACTTCTGACAGGCCAACAAGAACTTTTAGCGTCTTTTAGTCTGGATGTTGTTCTAGTGATTTTGGCTTAAGTACACCACATAGACTCACAGAAACACTTGTTATTCATCATCAATTAGGTTTTTGTTTTGAAATGATGACTAAATTTGTCAGTTACTCGCCAATATTGTTTTAGGTAAAAAATAATTTTAAAAAGTTGCAAATCTAGACAGAAAACATGTGTTATGTTTTCCAGTATACTATTTTGAGTTTTATAGAAAAATTAAAATTCTGAGGCCGTGGCAAATTGCTGACTAGATACATTACTTTCAGAATGGATCTGTCCCAATTCAGGGCATATTCATTCATTTTTAATTAAAGTACAATTATGGCAGGACTGACACATTTACTAATTACTTTTCCATTCTTTCCAAAGATATTGCGTTTCTTGATTTCAATGATTTCCACTTTTAAAGAAAAATGATAAACTTAACAGAGACTTTGTTTGCATTGTATGTAGGGTAAAGCTCGTTTTGAGCTGCAGAAGTTTTATCTGCATTTCTAATGTAATGTAATTCAATGTCAAAAAGGGAAAGAATAGAGTAAAAAGAAATAGCGTGAATATAATAAAGCATTGAATATTGAAAACAGAAAAACATTTCTTGTCGGATAAAATAGTTTTATCAGTGACTGAGTAATAAATAAGACTTTTTTGTTTTGAACAGTGAACTTGCTATGTTCAGCAACAATAACATACCTTTATATCTATTTTACTTCCCAAAAACCAATAAATATCACTTTATTCAGCAAATCGGAACATTGAATTTGATGTACGGAAATGGGGATTTGATGTTTTTCCTGGCATTAAACAAGTGCAGGTGGTCATGGTCTTTAGGTATATATGTCAAGTGACACCTTTCAATGTCATCAAAATAGATAACATTTACACTTAATATTCTCTTAAAATCCATCTTATTTTGTGTCCGATGCCGTATGCAAATGGTTTTGCAGCACTTGATTTTTATGACCTTTTTCTGCATATTCTCCTCATCAAAACAATCATCAAATGCTACAAAAATACACACTAACCATAAATTCAAGTTCAAATACTTCTGTTTTCCAATTTCACAATGATATTACAATCATTAGATGCTACAAAGTTACACGCTAACTATAAGCTAAACTTAAAATACTTCAGCTTCACAATTTCCACAATGATATTATAATCAAATCTTTTAAATATTTCACGTAAATATAAAAAAACATTATTTAAAAAAAATATGTGGATTGGGAGATTTTTATAACAAACGATTTAGATATTTTTTATTTCACTCAAGAAAATCATTATTCTTAATTTCAAAGATGTACACCTGCTGTTTCTTTTAGTTAAAATTAGTAACCATTTTTAATTTATTTGCAATGCCCTCTTAGAAAATGGTATTTGCTATATGCCAATTCGAATGTTGTTCTCTGAACAGGTGGTTCGAATTAAAATTGTTTTATTTCGAGAGGTGATGTGTGTAGTTTATAATTTGGATCTCACTAAGACCATCGGAATTCTGTTTGATTATATTGGGGTCCTTTGCTGTGTTAATTATTGAAATATTTTCTTTAAGGTGTTTCTTTGTTATTTTTAGCAGGACATATTTAAGCGCTTAAATGTGGCATAAACCGTCTGTTTGAAAAGTTTTTATTTTATAGTGTTTAAGTGGAATGGTTAAATAAAATGTTCTCTCTGAAAACTAAATTGTGCATAACTTGACTGAATTCTCTTTGGATACGCATTAGGAAAATACTCCTGAAAGAATAATCAATTAATTTACATTGAGAGAAAGGAAAATTGTGACAGAGAGATATTAGGCAATAAGAATCTTTGTACAATGTATTATATGTGAATGGTATATTGAAATGTTTTGAAAAGGAAGTGACCATATTGTGCTTGCGGTGCTACCTCTGTGTGTATCGGTTCTAGATCAGAATATTTGAATGGTTCGGTAAGTTAAGTTTAGTTTTTTTTCGTATTGATTCTTAACTTAGATATCACAAATTAATTTTATTATATACATGTACTTGTTAGATATTGTATTTTAATACATTTTGTTTGTTTTCTAATTTGCTGTATTATCTTACGGTAAAGATTAAAGTAAGGAACTGGTGATCGATTTTCATTGCAAAATTGAAACAAACAAAGTGTGTTTGATATATTTTTTTATCAGCGTAAATAACGAGTTAATGTTTGTGTGTATGATTTTTCGCCTTTAATTCCTTAAATAATGAACCATTTAAATTAAAATGATTATAAAAAATACAGTGAAATGTTATTTTTAACCTGTGATTAAGAATTTCAAAGAAAATTGGAACTTTTTATCGCTTCTTTTTTCATGGTATATGTTCAAATTTTAAGTGTTTACGCCAAATAAATATCCATTATGTTTATACGTATTTTATTACTGTTTAAAAATATTCAAGAATAATAAAATTCAATAAAAGAGGGCTGTAGGAAATTTATATTACACTATAAAATCAATCGAAATCGAACAATAAAACGTTCTGTTTTTCTTTTTTTGTCGTTTTTATTTGTTGCTTTTTTTTCAATTATTTTTATTTATCTCAATTTCAATTCTTTGTAAAAATTAAAATCAGTTTTAGAAATATAGAAAGAAAAATGCATGTACAGAGTAATTGGTTATCTATAAAATCAGCAGGGAAAGAAATTTCGTGAGTGTATTGCTTTATTTTTGAGTTTGAGTTCACGTAGTTTTAAAGTCATCCAATTTTTAAGGTTTTGATTTTTGATCATTAATGAACATAATTATCTGAAAACAAATTTTGCCTTATTTATCAATACATTTGCATTACAAACATCATACCATGTCGGACTGTGTTAAGTTGAGGTATACATACTTACTGTTGAACAAGTTACAATCTTATTATACAAATTTACTAACTATCTCACTTGAATACTCTACTATATTGCTACTTCTTGTCTAATTTTAATGTTAAATGACTGATTTTGTTTAGTAACTGCAGAAAATTCATTCTACACCGATGAATTCGAATATGTATGTCCTCTTTGTAACGGAGAGTACAAAGAGTTGAAGAAAATATGTGACATGTTACTGTAAAGTTATATACCGATTACGTCTGCATGAGTATTTCACATCTGTTTTATCATTCTTGGTCATAAAATTAAGAAACAGGACGATGTAACTGCTATTAATAAACGAAAATAAACAATAAATTGGGAGAATATTAAAGAAAGATAGCACATAAATTTTTTAGTTCTGTATGTTTCTAGATATGTTTTGATAAAAAGTATACCATTTTGTTTTATATGATGTATAACATTCACTAGTGCAAATGCACTAACATATATCGTTAGAAGTAGAAATATGTTGTTGTTTTTTTTTCTACAAAAAAAATCTTTTTATCTCGAAAATGCATTGCAATATTTAAGACTTTTGTTGTAAATTGGTCTGTATAAGGTGTATTTGACTTAAATTTATCAAATAATATATCAAGGGTAGTATAAAACGGAATCCCTAAGCAAGCATTGACAAAAAAAATATAACTTCCACATTTTGCTCGATTTCCTTATCATTTGCATGAAAATAAAAATACACGAAAAGTATTTTTTTTTTAAACGAGCTGGTTTAAGTTAAGGATTTGTTCTAGAAACTGCCTTTTACTTTGGGATGAAACTTTTGTTTGTACTGTATAAAGAAAAGAGGTTATTTATCAAATATCGCCAGGCGTGTTTTTGAAGGCGTTAATGCTGTTAATCATCCAGTTTTTTTTGACAATCCATGCGATGCACCAAATACCCCGATAGTTTTCCATGAAATTATATGTGATACTGAACAACAAATAATAAAATATGTATTGACCATGATGCATTAGAGACAAAGTTAGAAATATTTGTTCAACGAATCTTATATATACTTATGTAGATAAGTTCGATATTTGTATGTGAGAAGTTAGCAGTTAACAGTGAGCTAAGCAAAAAGGCATTACGATTTATATAGGGAAATCAATGATCTGCTGTTATGCTCAGCTGGGTAAGCAATCTAGCAGAGCATTCCAAAATAAAGTGTAGAAATGCTTTGCTGGTATGCTCAGCTGGGTAAGCAATCTAGCAGGCCATCACTAAATATAGTGTAAAAATGCTCTGCTGGTATGCTCAGCTGGCTAGGCAATCTAGCGGGGCGTTCCAAAATATAGCGTAAAAATGCTCTGCTGGTATGCTCAGCTGGCTAGGCAATCTAGCAGGGCATTCCTAAATATAGTGTAAAAAATACTCTGCTGTTATACTCAGCTGGCTAAGCAATCTAGCGGGGCCATTACTAAATATAGTGTAAAAAGCTCTGCTGTTATGCTCAGCTGGCTAAGCAATCTAGCGGGGCATTCCAAAATATAGTGTAAAAATGCTCTGGTGTTATGCTCAGCTGGCTAAGCAATCTAGCGGGGCCATTACTAAATATAGTGTAAAAATGCTCTGGTGTTATGCTCAGCTGGCTAAGCAATCTAGCGGGACATTCCAAAATATAGTGTAAAAATGCTCTGCTGAATTGCTCAGCTGGCTAGGCAATCTAGCGGGACATTCCAAAATATAGTGTAAAAATGCTCTGCTGAATTGCTCAGCTGGCTAGGCAATTAAGAAGGGCATTCCTAAATATAGTGTTAAAAATGCTCAGCTGGCTAGGCAATCCAGCAGAGCATTCCTAAATATAGTGTAAAAATGCTCTGCTGGCAAGCTCAGCTGGCTAAGCAATCTAGCAGAGCGTTCCAAAATATAGTGCGAAAAATGCTCTGCTGGTATGCTCAGCTAGCTAAGCAATCTAGCAGGGCATTCCTAAATATAGTGTTAAAAATGCTCAGCTGGCTAGGCAATCCAGCAAAGCATTCTGTTAGTGTAAAAATGTTCTGCCGGAATGCTGAGCTGTCTAGGCAAACTAGCAGGGCATTCTTAAATAAAGTATAAATTTCGTTGGTCTGCAACTGATTATTTGGCACTCGTAGACTTTCTGAAATATTTAGTGACATTTTTGACTTCTACGGGACCCTCAAGTGTCTATTTCTTTGGTCGCCGACTGATTCTGGGACGATCGCAGACTTTCAGGAATTTTTGGTGTTAATGCAGATAATGACATTTGTGAATTTTTAGGACCATCCAGAGTCCATTTCGTTGGTCTGCGAATGTTTCTGGAACACTCGCAGACTTTCAGAAATTTTCGGTGCCAATGGAGATAATGACATTTTTACTTCAAAAGGACCCTCCTGAGTCTATTTCATTGGTCTGCGACTGATTCTGAGTCACTCGCAGACTTTCAGGAATTTCGGTGTCAATGCAGAAAATGATATTTCTGACTTATTGGGACCTTTCTGAATCCATTTTTTTGGTCTGCGACTGATTCTGAGGCACTCACAGACTTTCAGGAATTTTTGATGTCAAGGCAGATAATGACATTTTTTACTTCTAGGGACCATCCAGGGTCCATTTTTTTGGTCTGCGACTTAATCTTGGACAGTCACAGACTTTCAGGAATTGTTGGTGCCAATAGAGATAATTACAATTTATGACATTTTTGACCATCCAGAGTCTATTTCGTTGGTCTGCGACTGATTATTGGGCACTTGCAGACTTTCAGGAATTTTTGGTGCTAATGCAGATAATGACATTTTAGGGTAAAAATGCTCTGCTTATGACTAAGGGGTCCTTAAAAGTAAAAAAGTCATGATCTGCAATGGCACTAAACATCCTGAAAGTCTGCGAGTCTCAAGGAATCAGTCGCAGACCCAAGAAATGTACTCTGGCGGTTCCCTAAAAGTCAGAAATGTCATTATCTCCATTGGCATCAAAATTCCTGAAAGTCTGCAAGTGTCCCAAAATCAGTCGCAGACCAGCGAAATGAACTCTGGTGGGTCGCTAGAAGTCAAAAATGTCATTATCTCCATTGGCACCAGAGATTCCTGAAAGTCTGCGAATGTCCCAGAATCAGTCGCAGACCATAAAAATGGACTCTGGCGGGTCCCTAGAAGTAAAAATTGCCATCATCTCTATTGGCACCAAACTTTCCTGAAAGTCTGCGAGTGTCCAACAATACGCTGCAGGACAATGAAATGGACTCTTAAAGGTCCCTAGAAGTCAAAAATATGATTATTTCCATTGGCACTAACCATTCCTGAAAGTCTGCGAGTGTCCAAGAATCAGTCGCAGACGACAAAAATGGACTCTTGAGGGTCCCTAGAAGTCTTAATTGTCAATATCAGCATTGGCACCAAAATTCCTGAAAGTCTGCGAGTGTCCTTCAAAAAGTCGCAGGACAATGAAATAGTCTCTTAAAGGTCCTTAGAAGTCAAAAATATCATTATTTCTATTGGCACCGAAAATTCCTGAAAGTCTGCGAGTGCCTCAGAATTGCCCAGAAGTCGAAAATGTCAATAAAACTTTGGCAACAATAAATCCTGGAACTCAGAATCAGTCTGCCAACTGAGCATTCCACCAGAGCATTTTTTAACTATATTTTGGAATGCCCTGCTAGATTGCCTAGCCAGCTTAGCATTCCACCAGAGCATTTTTTACACCATATTTAGTAATGCCCTGCTAGATTGCCTAACCAGCTGAGCATTCCACCAGAGCATTTTTTCACTATATTAAGGAATGCTCTGCTATAGTGCCTAGCCAGCTGAGCATTCCAGCAGAGCATTTTTACACTATATCTAGTAATGCTCTGCTAGATTGCCTAGCCAGCTGAGCATTCCACCAGAGCATTTTTTCACTATATTAAGGAATGCTCTGCTATAGTGCCTAGCCAGCTGAGCATTCCTGCAGAGCATTTTAACACTTTATTTAGTAATGCCCTGCTAGATTGCCTAGCCAGCTTAGCATTCCAGCAGAGCATTTTTACACTATATTTCGTAATGCTCTGCTAGATTGCCTAGCAGCTTAGCATTCCACCAGAGCATTTTTACACTATATTTAGGAATGCCCTGCTAGATTGCCTAGCCAGCTTAGCATTCCAGCAGAGCATTTTTACACTATATTTAGTAATGCCCTGCTAGATTGCCTAGCCAGCTTAGCATTCCAGCAGAGCATTTTTACACTATATTTAGTAATGCCCTGCTAGATTGCCTAGCCAGCTTAGCATTCCAGAAAAGCATTTGTTCACTATATTTAGTAATGCTCTGCTAGATTGCCTAGCCAGCTTAGCATTCCAGCAGAGCATTTTTACACTGTATTTAGTAATGTCCTGCTAGATTGCCTAGCCAGCTTAGCATTCCAGCAGAGCATTTTAACACTATATTTAGTAATGCCCTGCTAGATTGCCTAGCCAGCTTAGCATTCAAGCAGAGCATTTTTACACTATATTTAGTAATGCCCTGCTAGATTGCCTAGCCAGCTTAGCATTCCAGAAAAGCATTTGTTCACTATATTTAGTAATGCTCTGCTAGATTGCCTAGCCAGCTTAGCATTCCAGCAGAGCATTTTTACACTGTATTTAGTAATGTCCTGCTAGATTGCCTAGCCAGCTTAGCATTCCAGCAGAGCATTTTTTCACTATATTTAGGAATGCCCTGCTAGATTGCCTAGCCAGCTTAGCATTCCAGAATAGCATTTGTACACTATATTTAGTAATGTCCTGCTAGATTGCCTAGCCAGCTTAGCATTCCAGCAGAGCATTTTTACACTATATTTAGTAATGCCCTGCTAGATTGCCTAGCCAGCTTAGCATTCCAGCAGAGCATTTTTACACTATATTTAGTAATGCCCTGCTAGATTGCCTAGCCAGCTTAGCATTCCAGCAGAGCATTTTTACACTATATTTAGTAATGCCCTGCTAGATTGCCTAGCCAGCTGAGCATTCCAGCAGAGCATTTTAACACTATATTTAGGAATGCCCTGCTAGATTGCCTAGCCAGCTTAGCATTCCAGCAGAGCATTTTCTCACTATATTTAGTAATGCCCTGCTAGATTGCCTAGCCAGCTGAGCGTTCCAGCAGAGCATTTTTTCACTAAAGCTAGGAATGTCCTGCTAGATTGCCTAGCCAGTTTAGCTAGCCAGCTGAGCATTCCAGCAGAGCATTTTAACACTATATTTAGTAATGCACTGCTAGATTGCCTAGCCAGCTGAGCGTTCCAGCAGAGCATTTTTTCACTAAAGCTAGGAATGCTCTGCTAGATTGCCAAGACAGCTGAGTATTGCAGCAGAGCATTTTTACACTATATTTAGGAAAGCCCTGCTAAATGCCCAAAACAGCTGAGCATTACAGCAGATCATTACCTTCCCTATATAAATTGAAATGCCTTTTTGCTTAGCTCACTGTTCACTGCTAACTTCTCACATACTCGATATTTGATGTTTTTATGCTCAAAACTACTAAAATATTCTTGCAATAATTTGATAAAAGGAGCTGCAATTAAATGTCAGAAATCAGACATAGTACCTTTTCTATTACAAGTAGGATAAGTCGAATATAATTGTGGCTGATTTCGGCCATTTCGTGTCATCATGTCTTCACCCCTGAACAAGTCGAAAGCGAAGACATGAAGGCATGATAATTTGCTCACTTATCGATTCTTCGCCTTCAAATTTGAGGGCGCCGACACGGAGACACCATACATTTTAGGCGAAATAATGTTAATTTAATAGGCGAAGCAAACATGCCCCAAGGTTAATATTCGCAACAAAGTGTGAACTATATCTCCCATATTTAATGCATTTAAAACGTTTTTGAAACGTTTATGTTTCGTAAAAATAAAATGACTTTATTATATGTACAGAATGAAAAGAAGAAAACATTGTAAACTCAAAATTTCACAAGAAATTAAAATTAATCTTTTTAAAATTTCATAGCGAACTAAAAAGGACGAACATTGATAACCCGCTTGGTTTGCGTTACTATTGTTGTATATATTTTTAGTCTGTCCTTTAATAAAAGGGCGAACATCTCTTTGTCCACTTCTCGTTAAAGAAGGGGAATCCTGTGATGCGTGTATGTGGTGCGTGCATGTGGTCGCACGGTCACTTTCCTTACAATATGTCCTCGATGCATGTATGTGGTCGCATGGTCGAAAATCTTTAATAAATCGTTCCAATTGTTTTGATATTGAACCGTCTGGAGCAAAAACTAATGATCTTTAATAATTTTGTAATTTTTAAAAAATAGTTTTAAAAGCCTCATTAGCACACCGTATTACCGGCGGCAGTGATGGCAGATCACTGCAGTGATGGCAGATATCTGAAAATTACCGATCGATACAGGTAGGTTATAAATTTGGTTGGTTTAATTATATTACACAAATACGGCCCATTTCATTGCTATAAAGCTATTGTCCATTGAATGGAGATACTTTAAGGTAATTTTGGACTCGTTTTTTCCTGTTTTCAGACTATTTTGAGCAGGTTAAAAGTGAAAGCCTTAGAAAAATCCGTGAAAATGTCTGTTTTCTGTTAAAAATATCTCAAGTTTTAAGTAAATGGCAGGATTTCCTGTCATCAGTATAGACGTTCATCCATTGGGGTCACGCAAGCCAAATATCTACCCCGTGAGTCTTTTCTTGAAAGTTTTACAGACGCTCAATCTTGTCCGGTCGAAGAAAAAATGCTGCCGTTGTAGGCAGATACATATTATAAATGCTGCCGTTGTAGGCAGATACATATTATAAATGCTGCCGTCGATGGCAGAAATACCACGAAAGTGGCTAACATTCTGACAGAAAATCAAGTTCAATCTTTTATCAATTCCTCTTTTCTTTGCGTCCTTTTAGTCAGAATTGAGACGTCAAACTATCATTTCTAATATTTTCTCAAGATAGAAAAGTTATTAACCCATTACCCCATGAGCATCTTGTGAAAAATGGCTGTTTTCATTGAAAGGTCTCCCGTTACAAGTTCAAGTTGCTATAAAACTATAAAAACTGCTTCAATACTAATCAAACTTGGCACAAATGTTGACTGGACCATTGCCTTTGTAACAACATGTTCAGTCTGAAATTTCCTGTTACCATAGCAACTAGGGGACATCTCAAAATTGCCAAAAATCACTATTTTGCGTTGATTTTTTCAATCAAAATTGATTTCAAAGTGCTGCCACTTCTCAATGGATTGAGACAGAGTCAAAGGCTTTTCAGTATTGGTTACACGTTACCTTATGATCGACCTGGGGCCATTTTTAGCCTCCCACAAGTCCAAAGTTTTCTTGGCGATGAGGGGGACTCAGTCCCCCTTCAAACCCCCCAAACAGAAGGAGGCACATCCCCCTTCTGGCAACCCCCTGATTTATCTTTTGGATGGGGGTGGGGGTTCGGGGGCCCCGAAAAAGTGGTCAATTTTTTAAACAACATTTATCAAACAAAAACAAGTGTTTGGGGGCCTAAATAAGGCCTTTTTTCACCATTTGAGAAAGCAAAAAAGGAGGGGGGGTGAAAAAAGGCATAGAAAGGCGTATATATCTGGTAATGGGTTAACAGAAAATGGTGAAAAAAAACGAAATTACCCAAAAACGCGTTTTACCATGTTAAAACATGGCCTCACATATAATTTTGAAGAAAAATTGCTGTTTTGTAGATTTTTTTCATTAATGCGGTTGTTCATCGAAAAAAAGCTTATTAGCAACATGCAGTTACAATACAAAAAGTTATGATTTAGTACCACAAAATTTCACTATAAATAGAGAAAAGAACTTGAAAAATTTCATTTTTCTATATTCATGCATGTGTGCTTGATCTGTTGTGTCTGTCAGTTACATGCATACAATACTATATGTATCTTAAGTTTAGCAGCGCACTCCCTTTTTAAGACATAACGCCAATTGCATATAACAGCAAGTAACTTCTGTAAGTGGATATTCATTTGCTAGCATATGACATTACTTTCTCGAGGTAATAATGTTCATCGCTTTATGACAAGTAAAGGCTGAAATTTACTTAATCGGCGCAGATTATAGATTATTAAATTGATGTAATAAAGGGGAGACTATTAACCTCGCAACTGGCATCAGTGTATCATAAAACAATGTATGTTAATGTAAAATGGAAAGATAATATTACTGACAGTTCAAATATTTTTTCTATATTATCAAGTTCTTGAAAAACACGACAACGTGGATTCATTTCTTTAAATTTTCATGTTTGTAATAGCGTTGTAGTTTGCCTTTGAATTACATTTACTCTGCTAAACTATTAACAACAGTTCTAACATCACGTGCTCCCATTTAACTATATATTTTTTCATTCATTTTAGTTGTAACCATGACAACTTATAAAGATGAACCTTTCGATGATTCATATCACAAGATGAAAATAAATCCTGTATTTATAGGAAAAACTAGAATTTTTTGATTTGTTATATTCTTTTTCTCTTTTTTGACCTTTCAATTCATATGAACAGATCAAGCACACATGCATGAATATAGAAAAATGAAGTTTTTCATGTTCATTTCTCTAATTATAGTGAAATTTTGTCGTACTAAATCATCACTTTTTGTATTGTAACTGTATGTTGCTAAAAAGCTTTTTTCGATGCACACACCGCATTAATAACTTTTCTATCTTGAGAAAATATTAGAAATGATAGTTTAACGTCTCAATTCCGACTAAAAGGACGCAAAGAAAAGAGCAATTGATAAAAGATTGAACTTGATTTTCTGTCAGAATGTTAGCCACTTTCGTGGTATTTCTGCCATCGACGGCAGCATTTATAATATGTATCTGCCTACAACGGCAGCATTTTTTCTTCGACCGGACAAGATTGAGCGTCTGTAAAACTTTCAAGAAAAGACTCACGGGGTAGATATTTGACTTGCGTGACCCCAATGGATGAACGTCTATATTGATAACAGGAAGTCCTGCCATTTACTTAAAACTTGAGATATTTTGAACAGAAAACAGACATTTTCACGGATTTTTTCCAAGGCTTTCACTTTTAACCTGCTCAAAATAGTCTGAAAACAGGAAAAAACGAGTCCAAAATTACCTTACAGTATCTCCATTGAATTGACAATAGTTTTATAGCAATGATATGGGCCGTATTTGTGTAATATAATTAAACCAACCAAATTTATAACCTACCTGTACCGATCGGTAATTTTCAGATATCTGCCATCACTGCAGTGATCTGCCATCACTGCCGCCGGTAATACGGTGTGATTAGGACTTTTTCACTTATCATAAGGAGTTATGAAAGCGTTATTAGGACTTTGATTCCTGTAACAAGGAGAGAATAAAAAAATTAGAACTTGTTACTTACAGTTGCTTACAACTTATTAAGAATTTATACTCATAATAATGAGAAATATATTACAACTTTGTAACTCTAATTTTAAACGCCTAATAAGGAGTAAATAAGGCTACCTTTAGAAGTTTAGAAATATTTCATCTTAAATAGGAGCTCCTAAGCTTAAGTATAAAATAAAACCGTGATTTCAACTTTAATTCTAATTAGGTTTTTATAAAAAGAACTTATATGAATTATATGTCTCCTTATAACTTTTTAAAACTTCTTATTAGGGCAAGCAAAGTTTCTTTAAAGTTGATGTAGTAATAAAAGTTGGTATTATAATATATGTTATTATTCCCTTCCCACGGATTAGTGTTCAATCTATTTATTATTACATTCTAATTCAATTATTGGCACGTGAGAATATATTGTTGGCAAACAAAATAGAAAAAAAAGAAGAAAAAAAGTATATCTCAAGGTTATAATAATCACGAACAATAAGTATGAAATATGCGCTTAAAGATGCTAAATTATATTGTTATGTGGTATGTTTATATAATTTGCTTTTGCTTTCATTTTATTTAATTATCATTAAAGCATCTGCCGCTTCAATTTGAAATGTTTTTGTTTAAAGGAACATAATGCCATTTTGGAAAGGGCAAAATACGATTTAAAATGTTTAAATAATTATTTAAAGTATGTTAGATGCCTGTTACTGAAGAAAGTATCGCTATATTTGGAAATTATTTGCCATAAAAGTAGCCAAATGTAAACAAAGTAGTATTCCGCCATTAAATCACCTTTCCAAAAAATAAATGAAGAATATCAAAAATTATTTTAAAAAATAAAGTGTATCTAACATTTTCGTTGCCATAATTGTGATTGTATGACAAATGTATGATTAAAATGTGTTTTCCTAAGACATTTTTATGAATCGCAAAAATTCAAAATGAATAAATAAATAAAAATGAATGAATGAATAAATGATGTAACAATATAGTCTAGATGTTCATTTTGCGCCTTATGCATAAGCAAAATAAAAAAAAATCAATACTTGTAAGAAAGGATTTGAAGAGGTTAAGACGAAATGACTTTTGCCAACGTCATTTTAAAAATATGATACAAAAATACTGTTCAAATCAATAACATGAATAAGGTCTAAAATGAATATTTTCATATCTTAATACCATTGCAGCGAAAAGAATTTAAACAAAACACGGTTGCCCTTCATAAAGAATTCTAAACTTCTTATAAAAAAAAATAACAAAAACAAAACAAAACGAAAAACAAAACAACACAAAAAAAACAAAAACAAACAACTTGAACGTGCGGGTTTTAAATTCTTTAGAAACAATTTATTGCTTGAAAAACCTATAGCATGTCTAAATGGTTTATGATCTAATTAAGTTAAACGTTTAATTCGATAAGCACTGGATTATTTTGATTTGTAAGTAAAGAGGCAAACATCTGAACATCGTTATAAACCCCAAGAACAGGTTCTTTATCGATTGTTATTTGTTTTATAAGGTTATTTTAGGGTGCTTGTAATTCGGTTAATTTGTTGTTCAAGCTGTTGGACAATATTACTTTATTTTAATGCGAATCAGGCGCTAAGTTTTTTTGTGAAAAAGGACTTTTAGAAGAACATGTTGAATGAACGATATTTTCATCATTTAAAGTAGTATATTATCATGTTGTTTTATTTAAAGATAATGATATGTCTTTTTTATTCAATATGATGAACCGCTTGTTTTTGACATTTTCAGCTCGTCGGAAAAAAGTCGAGCTTTAATGATAGCTGTGACGTCGTCGTCGTCGTAAAGAATTTAAAGGATATCAATATAAAACTTTGAATGCTTACTTCTCATAACTAGATGCAGTTATGAAAAAAGGGGCGTTATTCTTAAAGTTATATTTTTGGAGTTATATATATAGTTTATAATATATATATATATATATATATAATATATATATATATATATATATATATATATATATATATATATATATA
>NW_026866419.1:0-43897 GCF_026571515.1 Ruditapes philippinarum
CTATTTTATCGTTCGTTGAAACCGTACTGAAGGGGTATAATACATTTAGCTCAACTGACACGCAGGTCGTCCGTCCGTCGTACACAATTCACTCAAATGACATTAAAACGGCCCTTGTTAATTAGTGTCACCCTGCTGAGTTAGTCACGTCAGGTAAACCAGTTATCCCTGGTACTTGGGATGAATTAATCTTGACCTGCCATGACTGTTTTCCCCGCGACGTGTACACCTTGGGAGGGATTTGATGAAGATATAAAAGATTACGTTTTCCTTATACATGTACGTATTAAGTTACAACTTGAACATTCTTCTCTTAGAGAGTACAAATGGTTATATGATGGAATTGGTATAGAAATTTTTCAAAACTTCAATTATTTAGGAATTGTATTTTCTAGTGGCGGTTCGTTTGTACAAGCAACGAATACCCTTAGTGGAAAAGGCTTAAAGGCAATGAACGCTTTACTTAACATTACAAAAGAGTTAGATATATCTATATAAATAATGTTCAATTTGTTTGATGCTTATGTTTTATCTATTTTGAATTATAACCGTGAAGTATGGGGCTTTAATAAAGCTGAAAATATTGAACGTGTGCAAAGAAAATTTTGTAAATCGTTATTAAATGTCAAAATGTCAACAAATACTCTATCATTGTATTCTGAACTAGGTAGATTTCCTCTGTATATTAAAAGATATGTTAGGATAGCAAAATATTGGTTACTGTAAAGTTACACGGCGATAAGAGTCGAAACTGCATTTTATCAACTATTCTAAATTCTCAAAGATATGATCTATCAAATAACTCAAATGTTGTCAATTGGTCATCAAAAGTTCGAGACATGTTACAAATTAAAACGCTGGATTTGCCGAAGTTTGGTTATTTCCAGAATCGGTTAATATTAAAATGTTTATACCAGTATTCAGATCACGTCTCAGGAACATATATATAACCCAATGGCGAGCAGACATGGCGTTATGCTCTTCCTTGCAATTGTATTCCTTCCAATGTTAAAGTTAAATATGAAAGGTCTCTGTATCTTAATTTATTAGAAAATGCAAAACACAGATAAATTTTTGCAAAAAATAGATTAAATTCCTATAAACTACATATTGAATCTGGAAGACACATGAGTATTGAAAGAAGTCAGAGAAAATGCACATTAAATTATGTACGTCCGGGGATATAGAGGATGAATTTCATTTTATATTAATATGTCCAATTTATAGCGATTTTAGAAGTATGTACATTTCAAGATTCTTTACTGTAAATCCTAGTGTTTATAAATTATAATACAAGTAAAACGATTTCTTTTTCTGCTGACATTTTCTTTTTTTAAAAATCAAACAGTGGGCATGATACAGTATACTGTAGCATAAACCATTGTTTGATTTATAACGCTATAAATCTGCAAAAACTAATGTTTATTGCGAAAATAAGGAAAAATAATTTTGATAAATGATAATCTTCATTTTGTTCGTTTTATCATTATTTATTCGAGTTTTACTGCAAAAGAGGGAAAATATTTAGTGGTGTTCATACTTTGCAAGCGTCTGGGAGATTACGGTTAATGTAAACATTGAAAGAAAATGTCATCGGATAAAGAAGTCGGTACGTCTTGTTTCGTTTTACTAATATTATACATTGACAGTTCAACAGACTGCCTAAAACTTCATGGAATAAATGTGTATATTCTCTCACAATGCAACATATTGGGAAAATAATCTGTTTTCCGTTAGCGCCATCGTCTATATGGATTTCAAGTCATCTCGGCCTCAAGACATTTCGTCCCGGGACATAATGGCCATAAATCAAGTGCCCTATTTTTGGCTGTGACTAAAAAAAGGATTGGAGCACCACACTAAATACCGTATTCCGGTATATACCGGACAAGGCGCTTGAATGATAAAATGCTAAAATCTTGCCTTTTTACCCAACGGAATGAACTAAAACAGGTCTAATTCATCTTATCACACCGAATTAAGTGCGATAATGAAGGAAAAATGTAAAAATATGCGAAAAAAACTATATTTGTCTATTTTGTGATCATGATTTCTGCAAGCGTCTAGAGGTACTGCTCCAATCCTGTATTGAGCTAAATCCCCTATTTTTTAATATAATTTAGATTTTAGAATAAGATTAATTTACACATGTCAACCATAAATTGATATGAAATTTCAATAAATGTAGAAGTCTGTCTAATATTTAAAGAAAATCAGTAGTACATCAAACAGTTACATTGACAATAAAAAATATGGAAGTGGCTAGCCGTACGGGCCCGTACGGCTAGCCAAAAGTTCTAGCTGTACGTGAGTCACGTACGACTAGCCAGGACGCACTGTATTGTCTAGCCGTACGGCACTTTTCAAAATTATATGGAAGTCGAAAGTTATAATGTCGTTGATTTTCATGCTTATCATTTGTTGTTTTATTTGTATGAAAGATGAATTATTAAATCATTTTTGTTAATTAAGCACATGGATCGAATAAATAATGATCGTAGTGGAATAAATAAATAAATAAAAAGAACGGTGAAATGCAAAAATAATTATGTAATTTTCAAAACAGTAGATAAATATCGAACATAAAAGCACAGTCAATCAATTAATTAGCCTTAATTAAAACCTATCCAGGGACTGACAATAGCATTTTAGAATGCCTTTCACGGAACATGCAAACTTTCCTTAATGATAGACAAACTTCTATACCGTCGGTAATTGTCGCAATTATCAGAGCCCAACAACAATCATTTTCAGTGTTTGTTGATTTTTTTTTCATATTAAAGGTGTCGAAAATTAAACTTAATGAAACAAAAAAAGATTATTATCAAAATTTTGTTAACTATTTTAATTGGTGTAAATGCAACCAAAGGCTATTTTTTCTCGACATCTTGCGATGACAAAGATCGATATATATAGCCATCAAGGCGATTAATCTCTAAAAAGTTAACATCCGAAGACAATTAATGCTGTTTCTTGTTAAAATCCTCGCTTAAAGTCATAAAATAACATATGCATTTTCGACTTCCATATAATTTTGAAAAGTGCCGTACGGCTAGCCAATACAGTGTGTCCTTGCTAGTCGTATGTGACTCACGTACGGCTAGAACTTTTGGCTAGCCGTACGGGCCCGTACGGCTAGTCACTTCCAAAAAATATAGAGGGAAAAAGTGGACAATAAAGGAAATAGAAAGTGGATAATCGTACGGGCCTTTAGGGCTAGCCAAAAGTTTTTGCCGTATGTGATCCACGCACGACTAGCCAGGACACACAGTTTTGTCTAGCCATATGGCACTTTTCAAAATTTATTAAAGTCAAAAATGCATATATCATTTTATGTCTTTAAATGACGATTTTAACCAAGAAATCACAATTGAGTTAGAGATGAATGGCCATATGTTGGATAAAGGAAGTATGAATGTCGATCGTTGTCGTCTCCACAAATGGCGATAATAAAAAGATTGTTTAGTTGCAGTTGAATAACATCAATTTAAATCCTTTACAAATTACATAATAAGTATATATAATTATTCTTTTTTGTTTCAATGATTTTCAACACCTTTAAAAATGACAGAAAAGGCACAGAAAATAATTGCTGTTTGGCTCTGATAATTGCGTCATTTGAAAACGCTGTATTTCTTCAAAATAATGAGTGTTAATTTTCATAGAAGAACAAAAGTCGATACAATATCAATTTCTGTTCATAGTCACCTTCTATTTTTCAAAGTGCTTCATAGAATCGCGTTTGTAAAAATAGTCATTTGCATAAATTTGCACATGCGCTTTCGTGGGTCGCTTTTGAATATTAATTAAGTGAAAATGACGTCAAAAGGTCAACCTACATTGATTTGGCATTCATTGTTCAGATTTAAATCCACGTTTTGGCGAAAAAGATACTGCATGTGTAAATACAAAATTACGAATATAGAAAAAGGGCTTAATTAATTTGTATTTTGTAACTAAGAGGAAAGTCACGTATGTCTATTCACTTTTGTTTTCGGTAGACAGAAAGTGAAAGTAGACATCATGTTTTTGGAAAATATATTACGTGACCTTGTGTTAACACATGACATTTAGTGTATACATATATATGCAGAGTATGGTTTGGATGAAAGACATGACCAACTCTGACTGGGTGTTCAATATTTATTTTGATGATGTGAATATGAAAACCTATAAAATGCATAAACCATTATAAATACATGAAATACAAAACACAAATTAAAATACAAATTCTATATCGATATCATTTCAACATTTCATATTTCAAATAATTTCAATTATTTTCAATTATTTAATTCATACATTTCATTACATTTATTTTAAGTAATTTAAAGTAAAACATATCTTACCAGGTGCAACTGGCTGACCTCTGTTATATAAAATAATATCAAATCCGTTCTATAAAGAACAAACGTAAAGTTGATTTATATAAATACGTACAATATTCAAAATGTTCTATGAAGAACTACTGAAGTTCACCTTACAATGCAAAGTATGAAAATGATTTCTTAGAAAAGGAATGTAAATTGCCCGCGCATAAAATGATATGAAATCACTCTCATCCAATCACATTCTTACTTAACAAATATACAAGATATTTATTGGACATCACTTAACAACACAGGATAACAAGAGACAGTTCACTGAGCAAAGTAACTCACAACAAGAACAAGACATTACCCATAATTCTTATAATGATGAATGAAAATGATGTCATGTGATTATGCCTGAATGAATGAAAATGTACAGTTAGTTATTCAGTAACAGTGATTACAACTGTGTTTGTAAATATAGGATGAGTATACAGAAAGCCAGTAAATTGACCTTATCTACACATAAATCATATTAAATACATTACTGAGTATCAGTTGTCTCCATAAAAGTGTATAAATCATATCAGGTAACAATTATCTTACTCATCAGAAATGTTTTCCGAAAATAAATGCTTCAATATTGAACAAATGGCAACTTGCATCAGTCATATGCCGCCAACGGGTACATGGGTCTCCGCGCGCAAAGTGACGTAAATCATGCATATTTATAAGATCAAATTTAAACATTGATTAATAAAGCACGCTGGTAGTGACATAATAAAGTGAATATTAATGAGGCCAAATAAAGTTTGACACTAAATATGTTAGTATTCATCCGAAGCTGTTCTACAGAAATTAGCTGTTCTACAGAAATTAGAAACATCCTTCGGTTGCTATCGCTCCAGTTGAAGTTTCTAATTAGTCCCCTACCGGTTTAACCGGAGGGGACTTTAGGTTTACCCTCCGTCCGTCTGTCCGTCTGTCTGTCTGTCCGTCTGTCTGTCCGTCTGTCTGTCTGTCAGGTCTGTCAGTCCGTCAGTCCGTCCGTCCACAAAACTGGATCCCGCGATAACGCAAAAAGTACTGAAAATATTTTTATGAAACTTGATATATGGATAGATGGCAGTATGGAGATTATGCACGTCTTTTTTTTTCCTTCCTATGTTGAAAATTCTGGTTGCTATGGCAACAAATAGTCTGAAAATATGGCAAATTTAACACATAAACTGGATCCAGTGATAACTCAAAAAGTACTGAAAATATTTTTATGAAACTTGAAATATGGGTAGATGGCAGTCTGGAGATTATGCACATCTTTTTATTTTCTTCCTATGTTGAAAATTCTGGTTGCTATGGCAACAAATAGCCTGAATTTCAAGATTTCTGATTTAAATTTTTCAGCCTTTTCACTATATGTTCTTTATTTCTTAAGGTGTTTACTTCAAACTTTAAATATAAGTTCCTGGTCATCAACCACATCATATGTGACAAGGTTTATAACTCTAGCACAAAAAATATTAATATTACCTCCCTTGAACTTAGATTTTTTAGGGGAAAAAATGTTGTCTTTTTTAAATAACTTCTTTATTTCCTAATGTATCTACTTCAAACTTCATATATATGTTTCTTATTATCACTCGACATTTTTGAGAAGGTTAAATACTCTAGCAAGACTATTTCCAGAATTATGTCCCCCTTGAACTTAGATTTTTAGAAGGTTAAATACTCTAGCAAGACTATTTCCAGAATTATGTCCCCCTTGAACTTAGATTTTTTTCGAGAAACTGGTATTTTCACTCCAACTTCTTCATTCCTTATAGGATTTACTTTAAAATCCCACATCGTAATAATATGACAAGGTTGTATAAACATAATTTCCTTACTAAGCATGGAAACTTAACACATTACTGTGATATAAACAAACTTATTTTATTATGTTTTGTGGTCGATATTTTCAAATACAGACTTCATCCTCAAATTCATTATAAATGGCAATACACAGGAGTGTATGACAATTAAAGAACTTTTTGAGGGACCGGTAGGGGACTACTGTATTGCCCGCAATACTATCAAATGCTTGTTTCTGTAGAACAGCACGGATGAACACTAACATATACGTAGAAGTTTGTTTATCATTAAGTAAAGATTGCATGTTCTGTGAAATATTAGACAGTATGTTGTGTCTGCTCTTTACGTTCTACACTAATTGAAAGATTTTCTTCAAACTTGGCTCAAATGTTCACCTCAACAAGGGGATGTGCAGAACTCATGTTGCCCATGTGTCAGCTCAAGGTCAAGGTCACAATTGAAGGTCAAAAATTAAACAAACAAATATTGGAAAGTATGTCGTGTCCGCTCTTTAAGTCCTAGATTTTCTTCAATCTTGGCTCAAATGTTCACCTCAACAAGGTAATGGGCAGAACTCATGTCACCCTTTTGTCGGCTTAAAGTCAAGGTCACACTTGAAGGTCAAAAATTGACATAGAAGATATTTTTAAATATTTGAATATTTCTGAAACTAGAAAAGGTATTTTCTTGAAACTTAAAATATATATGAAGTGTCGCAATTAAGATATGCTGGTCAAGTTTCATTACTCTGTATTGCATTTTAACAAAGTTATGCCCCTTTTTAGCTCGTCTATTCGATAAGAATAAGTAGAGCTATTGTAGTCACCCGAGCGTCGGCGTCTGCGTCGGCGTAACCACTTATGTTAAAGTTTTTGTAATAGTTCAAATATTTTCAAAGTCCATTGACTTATGGCTTTGAAACTTTGCACACTTGTTCACCATCATTACCCTAACCTGTAAACAGGAGGAGGTAACTGTATCAAGCATTTTGACAGAATTATGCCCCTTTTTTGACTTAGAATTTATGTTAAAGTTTTTGTAATACCTCAAATATTTCAAAGTCCATTGACATATGGCTTTAAAACTTTGCACACTTGTTCACCAATATTACCCCAACCTGTAAACAGGAGGCGGTAACTGCATCAAGCATTTTGACAGAATTATGCCCCTTTTTTGACTTAGAATTTACGTTAAAGTTTTTGTAATACCTCAAATATTTTCAAAGTCCATTGACATATGGCTTTGAAACTTTGCACACTTGTTCACCATCATTACCCTTACCAGTAAACAGGAGGAGGTAACTGTATCAAGCATTTTGACAGAATTATGCCCCTTTTTCGACTTAGAATTTACGTTAAAGTTTTTGTAATAGTTCAAATATTTTCAAAGTCCATTGACAAATGGCTTTGAAACTTTGCACACTTGTTCACCATCATTACCCCAACCTGTAAACAGGAGAAGGTAACTGTATCAAGCCTTTTGACAGAATTATGCCCCTTTTTTCGACTTAGAATTTATGTTAAAGTTTTTGTAATACCTCAAATATTTCAAAGTCCATTGACATATGGCTTTAAAACTTTGCACACTTGTTCACCATCATTACCCCAACCTGTAAACAGGAGGCGGTAACTGCATCAAGCATTTTGACAGAATTTTGCCCCTTTTTAGCTCGACTATTTGAAGAATATGAGAGCTATTGTAGTCGCCATGGCGTCAGCGTCCGCGTCCGCGTCTGCGTTGGTTAAAGTTTTTTGTAAAGTCAAATATCTCAATTATTACTTGAGATATTCAATTGAAACTTACAATACTTATTTATAGTAACAAGGTACATCAGATTGACAAGTTGGATAACTCTGCCTACAATATTGACAGAATTATGCCCCTTTTTAACTTAGAAAATTTGGTTAACGTTTTTTGTAAAGTCAAATATCTCAATTATTGCTTGAGATATTCAATTGAAACTTACAATACTTATTTATAATAACAAGGTACATCAGATTGACAAGTTGGATAACTCTGCCTACAATATTGACAGAATTATGCCCCTTTTTAACTTAGAAATTTTGGTTAAAGTTTTTTGTAAAGTCAAATATCTCAATTATTGCTTGAGATATTCAATTGAAATTTAAAATACTTTTTTATAGTAACAATGTACATCAGTTTGCAAAATTGCATAACTCTGCCTGCAATATTTGCAGAATTATTTGCCCCTTTGAAACTTTGAAATTTTGGTTAAAGGTTAAAGGTCTTCAAAGATATATACTTGAAACTTTACACATGCACTTAGGGTCATAATTGGAGGGTCATAATTGTATGTCACTGACCAAGTTCCATAACTATATCTTGCATTAAGGCTGATTCATATCCCCTTTTCTACTTAGTCTCTTGGTTAATGTTTACATGCAAGTTTTACATATCTCAATAACTATTAAAGATATTTATTTAAAACTTCACATATGCATTTAGGGTCATAATTGTAGGTCACTGACAAAGATCCATTATTCTATCTTGCATTTAGGCTGATTTTTCTCCCCTTTTTCAACTTAGAAATTCATGGTAAAGTTTTGCTTGTAAGCTCAATAACTACTGAAGGGTTTGTGCCTTTTTTGGGACAATTTTATGCATTCATAATAATAAAGCAGTGATTTACTTCATAAAACATCTTAATAACAAGCCTTTGTACCTTTTCTGTCAAATTTATGTATTCATAGGTAATTAGTATTATTATACTCAATAAAACACCCTTGTGACATTACCTTCTGAATAATCAAGCCAATACTGTATAATTAGACTCTCTCTAAGGCCTATAACATGAATTTAAAAAATAAAATTAGCCCTTTTGTGAACTTAAAAAATTTAACATTATCAAGGCTCTTTTACTATCAAGCACTTAGAATAGTCGAGCGTGCTGTCCTACCGACAGCTCTTGTTCGACTTAGAATTTACGTTAAAGTTTTTGTAATACCTCAAATATTTTCAAAGTCCATTGACATATGGCTTTGAAACTTTGCACACTTGTTCACCATCATTACCCTAACCTGTAAACAGGAGGAGGTATCTTTATCAAGCATTTTTTTTTACTTTCAAGCACTAAGAATAGTCGAGCGTTGCTTTTCTTACCGACAGCTCTTGTTAAGCCTTCAAATTTACATACAACCAAATATAAGACAATATGTTGTGTCCGCTCTATAAATCCTATACTAATGGAAGAATTTTCTTCAAACTTTACTCAAATGTTCAACTCAACAAGGTTATGTGCAGAATTCATGTAACCTTTGTGCCGGCTAAAGGTCAAGGTCACACCTGAAGGTAAAAAATTTACTTAGAAAATGTTCTTAAATTTTAACATGTACTTGAATATTTCTGAAACTAGCACAGGTATTTGCTTGAAACTTAAAAGATATATGAGGTGTTACAAATAAGATATGCAGGTCAAGTTTCATAACTCTGTATTGCTTTTTGACAAAGTTATGCCCCTTTTTAAGTCTTATAATTTACATACAATCAATACTAGACAATATGTTGTGTCCGCTCTATAAATTCTATACTAGTGGAAGGATTTTCTTCAAACTTCACTCAAATGTTCACCCCTACTGGGTAATATGCAGAACCCATCTTACCCTTGTGCCAGCTTAAGGTCAAAGTCACACTTGAAGGTCAAAAATTGACATATAAAATGTTCAGTACATTGGAAAATGAAAGTTTTTTTGTAACTGTTTAGAACATGATTTGACAATATATATTTATACCATTACCTGTACAATAAGTCTTTTTTTTCACCAGAGATAATTTCTTTTTATGTATATGTGCCACTAAAGTTATTTTCTTAACCACCATTCCAAGTCGTCTTCTGTCAAGGGCATTGGTGGGGGTATGAATCGCATTCAGCGATAGTTCTAGTTGATTCTGCTTTTATGTTCGATTTTTATCTATTTAAAAATACAATTGCTATAAGTTGCTAAAATTGTTTTTGCTTTTCTCCATTATTTTATTTCAAATTTTCTATTTGATTTTCAAAATTGTTAATTTGATTATTTATTTATTCCACTCAGATCATACCGTTATGAAACAAGTTTCTTTGATTATACATGTAATTACATCGTAACATGTCACATAATGTGCTTAATTAACAAATGTGATTTAATAATTCGAGGGTTCAAAAGTAAAAGGTTATAACTGCCATTTTTGCTGAAATCGACTTTTTATGTTTTTTATAATGTACTTATTGTCCTTTATGTTTGGCGAAAATATAATACAAATATTCAATCCTCAAACATTAAAAAGTATTTTGTAATAACTTCTTTTCTACAAATTATGTAGGGGTAAAAGGTTCTAAGTGTACTTATTACCTGTTGTTTACTTGTTGTTCCCCATGTTATGAAGAATCTGTAGTGGAAAAAGGTTATAACTGATTTTATCACCTTTTTCTTCTGACAGAATACTGCATTCATACAGTTCACAGGCACTATCTGTTATCTCTTTCCCCAAGAAATTTATCTTGTAGATTTAAATGCAGTGAGAATATAACCGAAGATGAAAGACAGAAAATATTCAGTACATACTGGTCAATGGGTGATTACAAAAGTCAGCGGCAATTCATTTGTTTCCATGTTGCCAATAAAGAACCAGAAAAGGTATCTAAACAGAGAAGAAAACAAAGAACTATTTCAAATTCGTTTTTCTTCACAGTTGGTGGCAAAATGGTTAGAGTGTGCAATGACTTTTTCTAAAAACTCTCGATGTCGGTTCCAAAACAGTTGCAAACGCAGTTAAGCACAAAGTGGCAGGGTTATATGTTGGAAATGACAAGAAAGGGAAAGCTGTGCCTGGAAATAAAACAAAGAAATATCACAGATCATTTGTAAAGAAACACATCGAAAGCTCTCCGACTTTTGAATCACACTACACGCGAGAAGCTTTCAACAGGAAGAATCTAACACAATATTTAAGTATAAGACGAATGTACTCACTGTATGTAGAAAAATGCAAAGGACAAAATAGAAGGTGTGTTTCAGAGGCTGTGTACAGAAACATTTTCTGTACAGAATGTAACTTGTCTTTCCTCCATCCTAAGAAAGTGCAATCTGTATGACACTTTGAGAATAGAAGATAGACTAGATGAGCCAGCAAAAGCAAAATATCAGGCACACCAAGAAAGAAAAAATAATGCTAGAATGGAAAAATCAACCGATAAAGAACGGGCAAAGAAAGATCCAAAGTTTTCTGTGTTGGCATTTGATATCCAGGCTGTATCGCCAAACACCATGCAGTTTAATTGGTGAACTTTATTACAAAAGAAAACTGTGTTGTTACAATTTGTCCAATTTGTCATTCTATGAACTGGGAAATGGTAACGGGACTTGTTATCTTTGGGATGAGACACAGGGAAACGAGGCTCGTGCGAAGAAGGAACTTGTGTGTACTTGTATGTTACTTCTGATGCAAGTAAGACGTACATCTGTTATTGAAGAAGTGACATTATATAGTGATACATGTGGGGGACAGAATTGCAATCAGTTTGTTGCAAGTTGCTTAGTTCACTGTGTCCAGTATATTCCACACATCAAGTGTATAAACCACAATTTACTCCAAAGTGGTCATTCAGAAATGGAATGTGATTCCATACATGCATCTATCGAGCATGCAAAAAGCCTCACAAAAGTACATGTTCCATCTCAGTGGGAAACAGTTATATCATTAGCACGCCGGAAGCAAACATATATTGTTGTTCTAATAAAATAAACTGACGTACTAGATTACAAGTTGTACAAAGAACAAAACTTTGGCTCAATGAAAATTAATGTTGATGGAGAACGTGTTTATTGGCTGAATATAAAATGGATTCAAGTTCGTAAAGACAAAGAAATGAAGGAATACAGTAATTTTGTGAACTATGGTTTTTGATGTTAGTGAGTTCAAGGAAGTTAGGTTAATGCAGAAGAAGAGCAGAAGCAAAGAAAAGTCCCTAAAGGCTCCACGAAAGGCTTATATAGAGAAACTTTCAATATATGCTGCAAAAAAAAGCTGATTTGATGTCACTTGTTGCCTCTGAGACAATTCCGAAGGAGTACGAATCATACTACGAGTGATTGCTATGCAGCAAATCTATAAAAGACAAACTGTTAGCGAGAGTGAAGAAGATGAGTGAACTTCATGGAATAATTAATGACAAACATTCACATTTTGTGACATGAAACAGTAGTCTTTATTTACTTAACTATGATATGGGTCACTAATATCCTTAATTGCTGATGTCTGGGGTCTGGTTGACTTCAGTTCGATTATATACATTGTACCAAAGAACATTCAAAATAAATGAAAATTTGTAAACTTAGATTTTAGTGCATATTTCCCTAACTTTTTAGTTATCAATTTATTTCTGTAGAATCTAAATATTGAGCTGGTACATATTTCATATTTCTATGAATGAAAATTGTCAATTTTGTGTACGAGTATTATTGTGCATGTGTGTTAATGACATTACGTGTGTTCTTCAAAGTAAGTACATAATTAATAAATTTGCAACAATAACAATTACTGCAACATGTAAATTATTTTCAGAGGAACAAGGCTATAACTGCACTAACAACCTTTTACCACAATCTATCTCTAACTTTTATTGCTAAACCTTCAGAAGTAAAAGGTCGTAAGTGCAATTATTACCTTTTACCGCTCAAACTTGTTGTCTTGACAGGATCTAAGTACATTTATTACCTTTTACTTCTGTAAAATGATATTATTTTAATCTTAGAACTTTAAAACAAAACATAATTACAAGTGTTTTATCAGCACCAAGCAAGGTAAACTAAACAAAATATGATATAATGTAGTCAACAAATATGGGATAATCAAAATTGTTATAAAAATATTACGAAAAATAAAGTTGTATTAAAATATATGTTTTTTGCGTTTTTCTCGAAATCTAGAAAATGGCAGTTATTACCTTTTACCTTTGAACCCTCGAATTGATCTTTCATACAAATAATTTAACAACAAATCAGGAGCATAAAATACAACAATGTTACAACTTAAACTTAATATAATATAATATTATTCAATCATAAATATAACTTTGCATAAACAAATTGTTATGGCAAATACTATAACTATTTTATAAGAAAAAACTGCGAGTGTGGCTGAGTCAGCCATCTGTGGTATAAATCAATGTATAAGATTTGCAGCTTAGGTCCAAAATGACAAACCCAATGTGACATAATTTCTGTTTTCTGAATTGAAAAGTTGTAAACTTTCCTAGGATTGAACATGTATCTCAGGTGAGCAATCCAGGGCCATCATGGCTCTCTTGTTCATTTGTAATGAAGGCTTAAATTCCCCCATTTTCATTCAATCAAAAATAGTGGCCATTTTTTCTGGTTCTTATTAAAATGTAGGTTGAAGATTATCAGGAATATTGTTCTTAAAAAGCTGGAAAATGATGAAAACAAAGAAAACATTCTGAAGTCATTCTATTAAATGACCTTATGTTCTTATTTTCTTAATGGAAAATTCATGTAATGGAGTGTATAAAACTGATTTGTGAGACTGACTGATTTTCTGCTAAGAATTTTCAAATTTAAGAATTTTTCCCAATTATGGAAGGTTGATACAGGTACACTCCCAAATTGACAAAATTTAATACATCCTTGATAGTTAATAAAATAATTTGAGACCAGGTGTTGAACATCTTCCATAATTTCCTTTTACAAATAACAGCACTCATAAAAAAAATTTAAACTTCTTAAAGTAGATCATAATACATTTCTTCCTTGTTTCACTACAGTGTAAGGGTTTTATAAATACAATGTAATAAACAAGTAATAAATGTTCACAAATACTTGAAGTCTGGTATAAAATATAACAGTGTGATGTTAAGCTATGAGTAATCATTTTATGCTGTGGTAGGTCAGGGGTTCAAGTATTAAAGCTACTCTCCCACAGAAAATGGGTGTAAAAAACATCAACATATTTGTTTACAGTTATTAAATACATTGTATGCATAGAAGTAAAATTAGCAGTTTCCTTGAGATATCTGTTACCTAACGGTTGTTATGTTTCACTTGACACAGATATAAACATCTCTTAAAGCACACCCTTAAACAAGTTGAGAGTAGATTGCTTGAGGCAGGTAGAGCTTACGGTTTTAAACTAGATTACCGATATATGTTTTTCTTTTGTTGTCTCTTTTTATAGACATAAATTTCTATGAAATGCTGTGCAGCAATCAATTGCAGAATAAAATACTTACCAAGTACACATCTGTTCTATCTGCAACCAACGGATACTACTTGCAACCAGTGTGTGTATAATTTAAGTCAATATTTACAAAATAAAACATTGCAACAGTTTAAATAATACAGCATCATTAACATAGCAAAAACTTTACTTTTATGTTTTTTCTTTAGAAAAACATGTATTAATCATCTAGTTCCATATAAATGCATGAGCCAATAGGGCTGTCATTGATGGTAAATTTTGTATTGATATATCGAGAAACAAATATCGATGATATATCAATATATCGACTTTGACAGTACATGTAGATACAATGAAAAACAATTAGATATGTGTTATAATTTGGGATCATGGTGTTATGCATGTTCTATTAGACATTACACTGTACTACAAAGTTTGTTTTTTCTGTTATTTTGTTTATGAAATTTGAAAACAGAGTTTAAAGTTCAAGTTAGCCAAGAAAACTGGAAAAAAGTGACTTCTCTTATTAGGCAGAATAGAGAGGTATATTCACCAACAGAAATAAATGAATTTTAGCTTGTATCGATATTTGAAAGTGTGTATCGATATTGTATCGGATGACAAATATCGATAATATATAAATATTGCCATATTCAATGACAGTCCTACGTGCCAATGATGAAATTTTATTTCAAAAATGCCCTAACTATAAAATGTGGGATAGTAGCTTTAAAAGCCATCCAGGTAGGTATTTGCAAGCTAGTCGAATAGTTTAGAGGTTCAAGTACATGTATTAACAACCACCTAGGTAGATTTTTTTTTTTGTAAGCTAGTCAAAGTTCCTTCACATGTAAATAAACAAGAACATATTATTTATAATTTACAGCCAGTGATAAAGATGGTGTCAAGGGCAAGGATGAAGTTGGAGCAGATGCGGCATCAGGGGCCGAAGCTGCAGAGGACAAGAGTGAAAAAAAGCCAAGTCTTCTGGAACAGACAACATCAAACCAATCCACAGGTAATGTATACAAATGTAACATACTGATTTATTTCATATGTACCATATTTTCTCTAAAAGCTACCTTGGGGGCAAAAGTTTAGCATGTGTAAAAGTTGTAATATCATTAAATTGAAAAGAAATTATGTTAACTTTTTTGTATTAGTTTCTGGCTGGATACTATATAAAAAGCACCAGCAGTGGTAAATTTTGTGCTAATTGCCGTGAATATATAATAAACCACTATCATCTTTGTAAGTAAAAAAAAAATGGTATGGGGCATTTATTCAAGAATATATGGTATAAATACATATGAAGTGAATTGATATCACTTATGGTCGGATAGTGGAGGTAATATGGCACTAATGTGTATATTAAAATTGATAAGACTCTTTTATTCATTTACATAAATTATTCAAACAAGTATTTACTTATTATGATATCTTTTGAAATATGTTTGGTGACAGTCCAATATATTTCCTGTATTGGACACTGTAGTATCCAATTAATCCTACATTGGACGGTTTAGTGTGTATAACATTTTCCTTGTCCGATCAAAGATAAAATGGTGGTAGTATCCAGAAAAAGACGACAACAACAGAAATCAAAACATCAGAAAAAACATGCTCAGTTTGACTTGTACTATTTACTCTGGAGTTTGAAGAATTGGTACAGAGCCTTTAGTCAAGAACATTTTAGTAAATGACTTTTTTGTTTGCCATTTTATGTGATTCTTTGAGGCAGATTAATATGCTGAGAATAAATATTTAAATAATGACTGTTACCATATATATATGATAACATGTTTAAAGTAAAACTGGATTGGGAAGATGTACAGATAATGGAAAATTGTACACCTAAGACATTTTATACTTTAATTTTTGAAATTAATAAACATGTATGTCCAGTAGTTGTTAAAATTGCAAGCTACTGTAGAATTAACTACATGACTACTTTTGCCAAATCATAATAGATAAAAATGCTTTAGTGTAAGTGCGTTACTGATGACTACTCTGAAATTTTAACTTGATAATTTTGAACATTAAATTTTCACTATATACTCTGAACTTCTTACAGGATACTCTAAACTTTATCTCTGGATACTCTGAAATTTTCAGTTTGCACTGGATTCAGTGAAATTTTTAATATTCAATTGACATTCTGAAATTTTCAGTTTTCACTAATACGTACTTTCAATTTTCACTGGATTCTTTGAAATTTTCAATTTTTACTTGATTGAAATGTTCACTAAGGATTCTTTGAAATTTTTGATATTCACTTGATTGAAATGTTCACTAAGGATTCTTTGAAATTTTCGATTTTCACTTGATTGAAATGTTCACTAAGGATTCTTTGAAATTTTCGATTTTCACTTGATTGAAATGTTCACTAAGGATTCTTTGAAATTTTCGATTTTCACTTGATTGAAATGTTCACTAAGGATTCTTTGAAATGTTTGGAGTGTACTAATAGATAATTAAACATGCACTTTTATTTAAAAGCTGAATGGCTGACAGAATGTATGAAGAAATCTATGAACATCAGTGATGAACCGAAGCCAGAGAGTGTCCTAGATGAAGTCAGTTTTGAAGGCATTGCTAGATATTTTAAAAGTGACAAGTGCAAGAATATTGTTACCATGGCTGGTGCAGGAATATCAACATGTATGTCAGAAAAGTATTCACTTTTAAAAATTGTTTTAGCTTTAACTTACTCATGTTAGTTCAGTCAGGATCAAAGTTTTTTTGTAACATAAGATGTTCTATATTCTAATTTGACCTTGATTGGAAAAAGGTTTTGTTTATGTCACAAAATATTGCCATAACACAGTTGAGTTCTTAAAACATCAAAGTGATTTTTATGTATCAGTAAATTCTTAATTGACTTCTTTCTGTTAACAAATAGCAGGTATAAAACTTAACAAGAATCTTAGGGTGAAACTGTAAGAAAAAAATTCAAATTGTTTCAGTTCCATATAAAATAGTTTGTGGTTACACTTGGCAACTTGCCATTTAGGGCCATCATGACTCTTTTGTTTATATTTAATCTGATTATACTTTGCAAAATGATAATCCCGACAGGGACTTTGGATTCTTTCATGTGAGGAAGCTATCCAGCTAGCTTATGGAACGTCTGTGGTTCTACTCAGGTGCCCGTTCGTGCCTGAAATAATGCACGGAGGGGCACCTGAGGTCTTCCTCCACCAGTAAAGCTGGAACGTCGCGATATGACCTATACTGTGTCAATGTGACGTAAAACCCAAAACAAACAAAAAAAACAAAACAAAATGATGTTCAGAAGAAAGTAATATCAAATTTGATGAGGTATTAAATTGGGGGGGGGGGGGGTTAAACAAGGATTTGATGTAAGAATTTTATTGTTTCAGTTGAAAAATTACTATACTCTAATATGAAATCCATCTTGTAGGAAAGTACATGTAGATGTAAATACTATTCTACATTTTTCTTACAGCTGCTGGTATTCCTGACTTTAGATCACCAGGTAGTGGATTGTACGACAACCTGCAGAAATATAATCTACCACATCCTCAGGCCATCTTTGATATAGGTTTTTTCCATGTAAGTTCTCCAATGTTAAACTTGGTCTGTGTTTAATAAATTGTGTTTCCCAGGTAAGTTATTTAAGGTTAAACTTGGTCTGTGTAAATAAAAGGTGTTTTCCATGTAAGTTTCAAAGATTTAACTTGGTCTGTGTTTGATAAATTGTGTTTACCATGTAATTTATTTAAGGTTAAACTTGGTCTGTGTAAATAAAAGGTGTTTCAAAGATTTAACTTGGTCTGTGTTTGATAAATGGTGTTTGCCATGTCAGTTTTCAAAGGTTTAACTTGCTTGGTCTGTGTTTGATAAATGATGTTTGCCATGTCAGCTTTTAAAGATTTAACTTGGTCTGTGTTTGATAAATGATGTATTCCATGTAAGTTTTCAAAGATTTAACTTGGTCTGTGGTTGATAAATGATGTTTGCCATGTAAGTTTTCAAAGATTTAACTTGGTCTGTGTTTGATAAATGATGTTTGCCATGTAAGTTTTCAAAGATTTAACTTGGTCTGTGTTTGATAAATGATGTTTGCCATGTAAGTTTTCAAAGATTTAACTTGGTCTGTGTTTGATAAATGATGTATTCACATGTCAATTTTTAAAGATTTAACTTGGTCTGTGTTTGATAAATGGTGTTTCCCATGTAAGTTTTCAAAGATGTAACTTAGTCTGTGTTTGATAAATGGTGTTTCCCATGTAAGTTTTCAAAGATGTAACTTAGTCTGTGTTTGATAAATGGTGTTTCCATGTAAGTTTTCAAAGATGTAACTTAGTCTGTGTTTGATAAATGATGTATTCACATGTCAATTTTTAAAGATTTAACTTGGTCTGTGTTTGATAAATGGTGTATTCCATGTAAGTTCTAAAAAGGTTAAACTTAGTTCGTCTTTGACATTGCGATATTTAACATAATAATAATTCAAAAAGGTTAAAAATACAATAGATTTTCATATCACAGATGCAAGAAATTATATTTTAAATTTAGTTATTTGAATCCTAACTTTCAAGGTGAATGAAAATTTTGGTAAGAACATTTTGATTAATCTATAAATTATGATCCATATTTTTGAAAAATAAATAAATTCAACTTTGGGGTCCAAAGTTAAAAAATTAGAGAGGAACTTTTATGATCCATATTTTCACGTTATGAATGATTGTGATGTTTATTTTTCAAATAGATTGATATATGATTTGTTTTAACAGATTGATATAAACTTCTTGTATAGTGTATGTATTTTAATTATGTTTTAGGTACAAAGGCTATGTAAAAAGTAGTTCTTATTTTGTTTTCTCTTTTGATAATTTTAAGCAAGTATGGTTAAAAGTACTTGATTTTCTTTACACATGAATAATTTTTAGGTTTGGTGGCCTGATGGTTAAAGTGACCACCTCTCATTTAAGATATTGCAGGATCGAGCCCTGCTGGGGGTCACAATCATTTTACCTCATGTGTCACTAGTACTGGTTAAACCAGGCAGTGGACTCGAAATTGGTTCAAATAAGTTCTAAATATTAGTAAGATTCAAGCTTGTTATGGTTGAGTGTTTACCTACCTTAATAACTATAGGTATAACCTCTGACAACTGTGTCAGGGAATCAATTCTTTCCCTCAGTAAGGGCCTTGTTTCTTTCTTCTTGGTCATAACTTCAAATCCCAGCCACGACAGGGTTTTTGATGCATTTGCATATTTCAGTTTCATTATAAATATGTTAGTAAAAAGCTAAAATCAATATGTTTAAATTAATTAGAGAAGACAAATGGTAAGTCCATTTAAAAAGCATGAAAATAACATTTGAAATAACATTTTTATTGCAGGAAAATCCGGAACCATTTTTCACATTGTGCAAAGACCTATTTCCAGAATCGTACAAGGTAAACATGCATAATTATATATGTTTGCTTATAAGTCATAACTTATTTAATAATTTCAATTACCTTATAAACATCTTAAAGACCTGTATTGTGTATAATTTTTATATGCCCGAAAGGGCATATTATGTTATACCCCCTGGCGTCCGTCTGTCTGTCTGTCTGTCTGTCTGTCCGTCCGTCCGTCCGTACGTACGTCCGTCCGTCCGTCCGTCCGTCCGTCCGTCCGTTAGCAATTTGGTTTCCGGAGCATAACTTAAGTTCCATTTGGCCCATAATGTTCAAACTTCATAGGATGATTGCCCATATTGGGTAGAAGACCCCTTTTGATTTTGGGGTCAAAAGGTCAAAGGTCAAGGTCACTATGACCTTAAAACTGAAAACAGTTTCCGGAGCATTACTTAAGTTCCATTCGACCCACAATGTTCAAACTTCATAGGATGATTGTCCATATTGGGTTGAAGACCCCTATTGATTTTGGGGTCACAAGGTCAAAGGTCAAGGTCACTATTACCTTGATACTGAAAACAGTTTCCGGAGCATAACTTAAGTTCCAATTGACCCACAATGTTCAAACTTCATAGGATGATTGTCCATAGTGGGTAGAAGACCCCTATTGATTTTGGGGTCAAAAGGTCAAAGGTCAAGGTCACTATGACCTTAAAACTGAAAACAGTTTCCGGAGCATAACTTAAGTTCCATTGGACCCACAATGTTCAAACTTCATAGGATGATTGTCCATAGTGGGTAGAAGACCCCTATTGATATTGAGGTCAAAGGTCAAGGTCACTATGACCTTAAAACTGAAAACAGTTTCCGGAGCATAACTTAAGTTCCATTCAACCCACAATGTTCAAACTTAATAGGATGATTGTCCATATTGGGTAGAAGACCCCTATTGATTTTGGGGTCACAAGGTCAAAGGTCAAGGTCACTATTACCTTGATACTGAAAACAGTTTCCGGAGCATAACTTAAGTTCCAATTGACCCACAATGTTCAAACTTCATAGGATGATTGTCCATAGTGGGTAGAAGACCCCTATTGATTTTGGGGTCAAAAGGTCAAAGGTCAAGGTCACTATGACCTTAAAACTGAAAACAGTTTCCGGAGCATAACTTAAGTTCCATTCGACCCACAATGTTCAAACTTCATAGGATGATTGTCCATAGTGGGCAAAAGACCCCTATTGATTTTGGGGTCACTAGGTCAAAGGTCAAGGTCACAATTACCTTAAAACCAAAAACAGTGTCCGGAGCATAACTTAAGTTCCATTTGGCCCACAATATTCAAACTTCATAGGATGATTGTCCATATTGGGTAGAAGACCCCTATTGATTTTTGGGTCACAAGGTCAAAGGTCAAAGTCACTTTTACCTTAATACTGAAAGCAGTGTCTAGAGCATAATTAAAGTTCCAATTGGCCCACAATATTCAAACTTCTTAGGATGATTGTCCATATAAGGTAGAAGACCCCTATTGATTTTGGGGTCACAAGGTCATAGGTTAAGGTCATTATTAATAACTTAAGTATTAATCAACCTACAGCTGTAAAATTTTATAGGATGAACAGCGAATTCCCATGTCTTACAAATGCTTCATCCTTACTAAAAAAAAAACCACTTTCGGGCATATAATGCTCCGCCTAGCGGTGCTCTTGTTTTCTTTTGTTTAAATTTATTTGCAAGTGTATGAAACAATATTATTTTATTTGCAGCCGACACCTTGTCATTACTTTATCAAGCTTCTAGAGAAGAAGAACAAGCTAATGAGACATTTTACACAGGTAGATTTGCATCATGTTTCTTTATTCTATAAGAACTATTTACATTTTAAAGGAATCATGTGACTATCCAAAATATTTCTATATTGGACACTGAAGTATCCAATATATTTTTCATATATCAAATAATAAACTTAGCTTAACCTTTTTAGCTTCACAGGAATGTTCCTTTGGTGGTCACCTTTAAAAATTGTTCAAAGAATTTAATTCCATGCAGAACTCTGGTTGCCATGGCAACCGAAAGAAAAAACTTTAAATGTCTTCTTTTAAAAATCCGTAAGAGACAGAGCTTAGATATTTGGCATGAAACATCTTCTAGTGAGTGTCTACCAAGTTTGTTCAAATAAAAGCCCTGGGGTCAAAATTGGCCCCGCCCCAGGGGGTCATTGATTTTCCCTATATGCATATAGTAAAAACTTAAAAAATCTTCTTTTAAAGAACCCAAAGAGCTAGAGCTAAGATATTTGGCATGAAACATCTTCTAATGAGTGTCTACCAAGTTTGTTCAAATAAAAGCCCTGGGGTCAAAATTGGCCCCGCCCCAGGGGGTCATTGATTTTCCCTATATGCATATAGTAAAAACTTAAAAAATCTTCTTTTAAAGAACTCAAAAAGCTAGAGCTAAGATATTTAGCATGAAACATGTTCTAATGGGTGTCTACCAAGTTTGTTCAAATAAAAGCCCTGGGGTCAAAATTGGTCCCGTCCCAGGGGGTCATTGATTTTCCTTATATGTGTATAGCAAAAACTGAAAAAATCTTCTTTGAAAAAACCCAAATAGCTAGAGTTAAGATATTAAGCATGAAACATCTTCTAGTGAGTGTCTACAAAGTTTGTTCAAATAAAAGCCCTGGGATCAAAATTGGCCCCGCCCCAGGGGTCATTGATTTTCCTTATATGTGTATAGCAAAAACTTAAAAATCTTCTTTGAAAAAACCCAAATAGCTAGAGTTTAGATATTAAGCATGAAACATCTTCTAGTGAGTGTCTACAAAATTTGTTCAAATAAAAGCCCTGGGGTCAAAATTGGCCCCGCCCCAGGGGTCATAGATTTTCCTTATATGTGTATAGCAAAAACTGAAAAAATCTTCTTTGAAAAACCCCAAATAGCTTGAGTTTAGATATTAAGCATGAAACATCTTCTAGTGAGTGTCTACAAAGTTTGTTCAAATAAAAGCCCTGGGGTCAAAATTGGCCCCGCCCCAGGGGTCATTGATTTTCCTTATATGTGTATAGCAAAAACTTAAAAATCTTCTTTGAAAAAACCCAAATAGCTAGAGTTTAGATATTAAGCATGAAACATCTTCTAGTGAGTGTCTACAAAATTTGTTCAAATAAAAGCCCTGGGGTCAAAATTGGCCCCGCCCCAGGGGTCATAGATTTTCCTTATATGTGTATAGCAAAAACTTAAAAATCTTCTTTGAAAAAACCCAAATAGCTAGAGTTTAGATATTCAGCATGAAACATCTTCTAGTGAGTGTCTACAAAGTTTGTTCAAATAAAAGCCCTGGGGTCAAAACTTGCCATTATTATTCATGTGTATTAAATAACAGAGACATTATATGTTACAACATTTTCGGGGAATCAACCATATAATAATGGAAGCAATATAATTTTACTGTTGATAAATTTTATTGATATTTTTCTTAAGATAAAGATTTATACCCTTCAACTTTGCTTTGATTGCTTTTGACAGATTTGCCCTTTTATTAAAAAATATTTACACAGGTAAATTAACTGTAGAATTTTATATAATTCAGAACATTGATACACTAGAGCGAGTTGCGGGACTTAGTGATGATAAGAATGTAGAGGCGCATGGTTCCTTTAACACCGGGCATTGTCTCGAGTGTAGCGATGAATATTCACTAGAATGGATGAAAGGTATATCAGAAACTTAAACCTCTTGACCATTACTCCTTGAGAATTTTCTTCTGAAAATAAAGATCTATTTTATAGATTGCTTAAAATTTGTTGGTAAATAAAGCATAAATTGATTGTAATGTCATATTGTTTTCAAATTTTTGGCCCTATTTCTGGTAAAGGCTTTCTTGCACATCTTTATCTCTCCGTCTTTACAGATTCTTTTAGTTTATTTTTGTTTGTATAGCATCTTGAAATACATTTTGGATACTTCTACTGAAGAGAGCCAGTTCTTTTATGTTCTTGTTAAACAAAATATGTCTTGTTCAAGTACACCATTGGGCATCTGTGACCCAGTGGTTTAATGTTGCTGATTCAAACCGCTTGCCCCTCACCGCTATGGGTCCGAATCCAGACAGGGACTCTGCACTCTTTCATGTGAAGAAGCTATCCAGTTAGCTTACGAAATGTCAGTGGTTCTACTCAGGTGCCCGTTCATGCCTAATAATGCACAGAAGGGCACATGAGGTCTTCCTCCTCCAGCAAACCTGGAATGTTGCTTTATGTGTCATTATGACATAAAACCCAATCCAAAAAAAATATATATTTTCAAACAAGATTTAGATTTTGTATTGCAGGTAAATTGCATGGACAGGATTTTATGTTCACCACTAATGTAAATATTAATATATATATATCATGCTGAATAATAAATGTTGATTTGTGTTCTAATATTCTATAAATATGATATATTTTATGATAGAAGTATAATTTTCAGAACAGATATTTAGTAAATCAACAGAGACAGTTGTGCCAAAGTGTATAAAAGAGGACTGTGATGGTGTTGTTAAACCAGGTATTGCATATGAATTCTGTTTTAAAATAGTTCCCACTTGTATTATTTTCAGTTTTACTTTTATGTACTTTTTAACATATTTTTTATCTGACTCTTATAACAACAGATGTTTCCATATTTGATATCTCTTCTTTCATTTTTCATTGTAATTTCATAAAAATGGTAATAATTTTTAAAGTGCAGAAAAATACATGTAAAACATTTAAGTGTTATTTCTGAATAAGACGAAATCTTGTCCAAGAATAGGGCTAATGCACCATTATTCGTGCATTAAAGGTACTATCCCACACATTGCAGTTTGGGTGTTCTTGAAATAAAATGTCATCAAAAGATAAAATTTCACCACAGGCGCGTACATTTATATGGAACTAGATGATTAATACATGTCTTGTCCGGCAAAAAAAAGATATTTGAGTAAAGTATTTTCAAAGTTTATCCTGTTTTCTCGTATTCTCGGGGGGTTAAGGACTAAAGTTGGTTGCATCATATTTATAAAACATTTTGTTACAGTATTTTTAGCCTGATACACAGAGAAATACCTTATTAACAAAATACAAAGAAAGAAAGATCGTAAGTGTAAGCAAAACAAAAGATATTTCTGCTTGTTTAATTATACTGACCTTCACCCTCTGAGTGAAGCAGGTGCTTTCTCGTATTCTCGTGGAATTTGATTGGTTGTTAAGGCTGGTCGCTATGTGATGATTTTATTCTACATACCAGTTCAAATCATTAGTGCCACAACTAATTAAGTGTTTAATGGCCTAAATCTGTAATTTTATTGTGTTTTAATAACAGCTTCGCAGGCCATATCAAACTTTTAGGATCATATTGACACCTCTTTGGTACCAAATGATTTTGAGTGTTCCAAAAATAGTTTGAACTCAATTTAGTGTTGTTATTTACATAATCTCTCTAATATATATTAAGTTTACGTTTATCTATTAGTTACTTATTAGTTATATGAGCATTAAACAATGACAACTACTGTTTTCCATTGCAGTTGTCAAAAATGAAATGTGTTTAGGACAAATAATGTTTCATTATTGGTTTTTAATTGGAGTTCATATCTTTTTTATACTATCTATTCGTGGAACAAATATTTTGAGCTGTATTGTATAAATAGTAGTGCGAGACCGTCATTTGAAGCGTCTTGCGTCAGAGACCCGCTAAAGGTTTCTGCAACATGGAAAAAACTAGAAAATAGAAAATTGATAAATTTAACATTTATTCTCTGGATGTTACGATTATTTCCACGGTTATTTTGGTTTTTTATCTGTTTTTGTCGCATTTCTTCATTTTTTTAATGGAGATGAAAATGCTCTGCTAAATAGATATGTTTTCGGATATCGACGGACGTCGCGAGCGTCGCTTCCATCCGTTTTAATTATTCCACGAGAATACGAGAAACCCCGAGAATACGAGAAACAGGGATACAATACCATAGATTAAAACCATTGCAACATTTTATTTTGCACATATTAACTTAAATTGTAAACCCACCAATTAACTGGTTTATTTTATCCTGCAATCAACTGCTGCACAATATATATCGTTGAAAATTATGTCGATAAAAAATGACAAAAGGGAAGAACACATCTTGGTAATCCGGTTTTTTAAGACATTTGTAGGCATTTATATAGTGAATTTGACCTGCATCAAACTGTCATACTTGCTATATGTTAATGGTTGTGATAAAAGGGGTGTTTATATCTGTGTCAAGTGAAGTATATCAACTGTTAGGTCACAGTTATCTCATGGAAACTGCATATTTTACTTCTATGCAAATTTAATAACTGTAAAAATATGTTGATTTTTTGAGACCTGTTTTGTGTGGGAGAGTAGCTTTAACATCTGCAGAAACTCTCAGACTTATTAAATCCTTTCGACCTATGGGCTAAGGCTTCATACAAGTTCTGCTGATGTTAATGCATGAAAAAGGTGCATTAACACATATTACTTATCACATATTAAACTAAAATGATTTAGTTTGAAAATCCATAAACAGCAATGTTAATTTATAAAATTGTCATTAATGAATGATTTCATATTGGCTGTGTTATTTGGCCTCGGATAGTCATATTGGACTGCAGCTTGGTGACATTATGAATGTCCTATTTGTGTAGACTGGTTAGGCTGTATATAGGTGGTAAATAACAAAGAGTAAATGTGAAGACAAATTATTTTTCAGACATTGTATTTTTTGGAGAGAGTTTACCACAGAAATTTGCACAGAATGCTTCAGTGAGTTTTGTTTTTTATCTAGAAATTACCATAGCTTTTAAATTTAAGATTAAAGTTTAATTGGGGGGGGGGGGGTCATCAAGAAATTGCTGCAATAAGGCTAAGGTTATTTTTTGGGATTCTAATTTTTTTTGTACTTATGAAGGGGAGGGATTACAATCTAAAAACAATTATTGGAAGAGATGTAACATAGAATATTTTTCTTATTTAACGCAAACAAATACTGTACTTAAACAAAATAAAATGTTCCAGAACAAATATTATGCTGCTTTTTTGTGTGTGATTAATAATATCTGTCATATGTTGCGGTTCGGATCAGAATATCCATCCCATTGGGAACCACCCATTTGGCAGGAGCAAGGCTTCCAAAGGAGTCTGAACCACAAACATATGTCAGATATTTTTTCTTGCATATTCTACCATATTCTTTCATTTTAACAGGGTTCATTCATACAATGTGCTAAAATGATACCATTTTATAGCATGTGACTTATTCAGCACTGTCAGATGACATTTCTGGCATGGGTAAAACTAATGGACACACCAGTCTGATATGCAAGAATTATACCATTTAGCAATATACGTATTTTGTAATTATAATCCTTATTTAAATTTTGATATTTGAAAGCAGTAAAGATTTACTATAATCACCAAGAACTACTGGTTTTAGATTTAAATTTGGGCAGCCTCATTGAAAGGTAAAAAAAAAATGAAACAGAAATAAGATAACTGTTTGAATTTGTTGGTTTTTCACTATTAAATTTCACTATTTCACATTTAAAGATATAATATTTGCAGGATTTAGACAGGTGTGATTGTCTGATAGTTATGGGAACATCATTGGTTGTACAGCCATTTGCTTCACTTACATCAAGGTAGGAGATTCATTATTCTTTATAAGTTTGTTATAATATGGTACATTGTTTCTTATGCAGATAAACATAAAATAGATTATGTTGTATAATGTGTATAATGATTAACAAACACAAATTAAATATTGCCCATCCCAGGTCAAAATAAAGCAACTAATGAAAAAGGCAAAGAAACTAATATGAAAGGTAATAAAAAAGGAAAACAGCCAAATATGAAAGGTAATAAAAAAGGAAAACAGCCAAAAAGAAAAAATATAACATATTGTCACCTCCTCATATAATTTAATAGTAGTTAACCGGTAACTGCACTAAGATGATAATATGTTGCATTTAGTTAAAATATTAAGCTTCCTGTCAAATTATTTGTATTATATGAGAGAGATTTTATATCATTGGCCTTGCTTTATGTACATTTGAACCTCTCTGTTAGGAGAATGTTTTAAAATTTTAGTTTATGTATTGACAATAATAGGTGTCTCGATACATTTTATTTTATATACTACATGTAACTGTTTTATTTGACTAAGTAAACTTTATTGTTACCAAATACAAATTTATGAAATTTCAGAACAAAAGAAACAACACCACGTTTGTACATAAATCTTGAAAATACCTCTGCAGGGGTGAGTATGTCAGTAAATACTGCTGTGTATGTTTTGTGAATATAATATTTGAATTCTAGCATTTATAAGTTTTCAACTAAAGAAATGAGTTCAATTTTTCTGAAAAGATTTTTATCATTTAGCATTTTGTATCAATGCAATAATGATTTAATATGTATGTAATGCAGTAACATTACATCATTAATAGACCTATTAAACCAAAAATTTATTCAGTTTTTTAGATTTACTTTATTGCATAATTAGTTGTGTTAACACATACCTGTCAGGTTCTTGCATATACAACTACACAATTGCCAAGAGTGTAACAGCCAATCAGAATAGCACACATGTAATTTTCACAGTAGCTGAAATATGTCTAAATGTGGATGAAAATATTGTCAGAAATACTCTCCGTCATGAGTAAAATGTGAGAAGCACATGAATATCTGCACTAGTTAATCATGTTAAAAAATGTAACAAAATATGTGAAATTTTACAGATTTTTTTTTTAACATGAACATGATGTCTTAATTTGATGAGGGCATGTCCGTACGCAGCAAAGATCAGTAAACTGACTTAAAACCACGAATGGGCATGAAATAAATAGAAAATTAATGTATTTTATTATGTTTTTTCTTTGTTTGCAGTCAGGTGATTTTATGTCAATGATGTTTTTTGGAGGCGGTGGTTTTGATTTTGACAAGGAGGACAATATCAGGTAATCTTGTGATCTTTGATAAATTTGTTCACAGGTTAAGGTTGATGACATCATACCACTTGCCCATCACCTCTGTGGGTAAGAATCCTAATAGGAACTTTAGATTCTTTGGTGTGACAAGGCTATCCAGCTTGCTTACAGAAGGTCAGTGGTTCTATTCAGGTGACTGCTCATGCCTGTATAATGCACAAAGAAGCACCTGAGATCTTCCTTCACTAAAACTGGAAAAAATGCTGCGTACGGCCATATGACCTTTAAAGTGCATGTATATGATATCAACCAAATATGAGGTCTTTCTGTTTAGGAAAGATCTGATCACAAATTTAATGTGCCACAGGGCACAAAGTATAAAGTCAAAACCAGTATGTACATTACATGTACACTATACTGCTTGCTTTTTTACTTTCAATTATTTGGTACTGAATTCAATTTAACAAATGAGAACAAATATATTGAACCCAATAAACTCAGGATCATAGACATCAAGATCTGGCAGTGTAATACATGTGCACAATATTGGCAAGATTGGGCATTATGAAAAAAAATGCCAATTATTTGCAATTTCAACTCCTTTACAAAAAATTTTTATTTTATTTTTTTTTTGAAAGAGAATTAATCTTATAAAAACAAATTATAAATACAAATCAATTTGCCAATAGAGTAATGATTACATTCTTATATAGAACCAGGGTTAGTAGAACATGTTATGTGAAAAAACAGGGTAAATATCATTTTCTCATACAAGTAATAGAAAGAGCATTGAAACATGAAGCTATCTGATATGTATGATGCCCCCCCCCCCCCCCATTAATGTCATTATCTCTTTCCCTGTTGTCATAATAAGTTGACCCCAGAAAAAAATATAGCCAATCAAACAAGCTTTTCTCTATGTTTATCCCTGAGAGACAGTGTTGTAAATAGATTGCAGGTAACTAATACCTGCACCTTTTAAATGCGCTGTGCACTTAAGGGTATATGATTTAACTCTGACTTATTTTAAGTAGAAAGGTCTCCAATCTGTGATACAAGAAATGATTATACTGATGCTTACTTTTGTTTATTACATTACAGAGATGTGTTCTGGCAAGGTACATGTGATGATGGGTGCTACGCTTTAGCTGATCTACTAGGATGGGGTGTAAGTTATGCTGCTTTATTTATACCAGCATTATATTTCTCAGATTTTCCTCTTGTGACTAAAGGGTTGTCTTTAAGGGTAGAGGCATCAGAATTGTAGATGCCGTTTGTCCTGGCGTGATTGTAAGAGGCGACTTAAAGGGTTTGAATATCTTGAATCTATGCATCTCTTAGCTCCAGCAGTAACATGGTTTTGATCCCTGGTGTTGCTTTAAGTGTGCAACCCAAGAGGTAAGCCAAAATCATATTTCCTGTTTCAGCACCATATGACCTAAATTGCATTGGTGCGCCTTAAAGCCAAACAAACAAAAAAGTTTTCAGTTTTATTATTTGTAACATTTATATATTATTTTACATGTTTTTATTATTTTACATGTTCTTTTTTAGCTCACCTGTCACAAAGTGACAGGGTGAGCTTTTGGGATCGCTTTTCGTCCGGCGTCCGTCCGTCGTCCGTCCGTCTGTCCGTCCGTCGTCCGTCCGTAAACTTTTACTTTAAATGACATCTCCTCATAAACCACTAAGCCAATTTCATCCAAACTTCACAGGAATGTTCCTTTGGTGGTCACCTTTAAAAATTGTTCAAAGAATTTAATTCCATGCAGAACTCTGGTTGCCATGGCAACCGAAGGAAAAAAACTTTATATATCTTCTTTAAAAAAACCATAAGAGCTAGAGCTTAGATATTTGGCATGAAACATCTTCTAGTGAGTGTCTACCAAGTTTGTTCAAATAAAAGCCCTGGGGTCAAAATTGGCCCCGCCCGGGGGGTCATTGATTTTCCCTATATGCATAAGTAAAAACTTAAAAAATCTTCTTTTAAAGAACCCAAAGAGCTAGAGCTAAGATATTTAGCATGAAACATGTTCTAATGGGTGTTTACCAAGTTTGTTCAAAAATAAAGCCCTGGTGTCAAAATTGGCCCCGCCCCCGGGGGGTCATTGATTTTTCCTATATGCATATAGTAAAAACTTAAAAAATCTTCTTTTAAAGAACTCAAAGAGCTATGGCTAAGATATTTGAGCATCTAACATGTTCTAATAGGTGTCTACCAAGTTTGTTCAAATAAAAGCCCTGGGGGTCAAAATTGGCCCCGCCCCAGGGGCCCATTGATTTTCCCTATATGCATATAGTAAAAACTTAAAAAAATCTTCTTTTAAAGAACCAAAAGAGTTAGAGCTAAGATATTTAGCATGAAACATGTTCTAATAAGTGTCTACCAAGTTTGTTCAAATAAAAGCCCTGGGGTCAAAATTGGCCCCGCCCCGGGGGGTCATTGATTTTCCCTATATGCATATAGTAAAAAACTTAAAAAATTCTTCTTTTAAAGAACTCAAAGAGCTATGGCTAAGATATTTAGCATCAAACATGTTCTAATAGGTGTCTACCAAGTTTGTTCAAATAAAAGCCCTGGGGTCAAAATTGGCACTGCCCCGGGGGTCATTGATTTTCCTTATACATGTATAACAAAAACTTATAAAATCTTCTTTGAAAAAACCCAAATAGCTAGAGTTAAGATATTAAGCATGAAACATCTTTTAGTGAGTGTCTACAAAGTTTGTTCAAATAAAAGACCTGGGGTCAAAAATTGGGCCCCGCCCCGGGGGTCATTGATTTTCTTTATATGTGTATAGCAAAAACTTAAAATCTTCTTTGAAAAAAACCCAAATAGCTAGAGTTTAGATATTAAGCATGAAACATCTTCTAGTAAGTGTCTGCAAAGTTTGTTCAAAATAAAAGCCCTGGGGTCAAAACTGGCCTGGCCCCAGGGGTGTCATTGTTTTTAACTATATGCGTATAGTAAAAACTTAAAAAAAATCTTCTTTTAAAAAGCCCAATGAGCTAGAACTTAGATGTTTAGCATGAAACATCTTCTTATGGGTGTCTACCAAGTTTGTGCAAATAAAAGCCCTTGGGTTAAATTGGCCCTGCAAGGTTGGGGGGGGCCTATATACAGGTGAGCGACCTCAGGGCCATCATGGCCCTCTTGTTTACATGTTCATTTAATTCAATATGTTCAACAACAAATTTTCTGTTCAAATGTTTTTTGTTGTAATTTCATTATGATAATTTTATTACAAAGTTATTTTTTCGGTTCATAAACAGGAAAAGCTAAGACATAAAGGTTTTAAAAAGAACATGAAAAAAATGGAATTTAAAAAGGGAAATTTAGCCTCATCCAAAAAAGAAAACTTAAAATCGGTTTAAGATTAAAAATGATAAGTCACTTTGATTTAAAAAACTGCCAATAAAACACCTAATAAATCACCAGATAAATCCGCAAATAAATCACCAGATAAATCTGCAAATAAATCACCAAAAATGTGATTGATAATGACTTCTATTTTTATCAATATGTTAAGTTTATGTTTTGCTGATTTTTATTGTTTATTTTTAGCTCACATGAGCACTAAGTGCTCAAAGGTGAGCTTTTGTGACAACAGTCTTGCCATCCTCCGTCATTATTTGTCTGTTGTTAACCTCAACATGTCCTTCTAAACCACATCACTTACTTTACATACACTTGGATAGTAAAATGTCTTAAGGAAAGCATTGCTTGGAAACTACAATGTGCAGAGCTTAGATATTTGGCATGTTGCATCATCTACAAAAATTATGTAAATCATGTCCCTAGGGTCAAAATTAGTCCAGCACCATGGGTCACTTTATTTATGTAGACTGATATAGGAAAGTACACTTAAGTTTTCTTCTCCAAGAGCTTAGAGTTTTGGCATGTAGCTTAGCTTTATGGTTCGCAAAACTGACATTAATTATGCCACTTGGGTCTTAAAGGTTCTGTCTTGGGTGTAAGAACAACATAAATATATGTGCTCCATGTTTATAATTCTAAAATGAAATATATATATATATATATATATATATAAGTAAAATCTCTAACTTGCCGTAATATATATGACAGTTGTTATTATAGCAGTCTCATTGATTGTAAGGGAACTCTTTATGATATAAAGGGGCTGTATACACCTAGAGTTTCATGATGCAGCTTAACTTATCATGCTACATCTTCCATCTTTTACAATTATTAATGTAATATTTAAATATCATATTATCTTAAGTGTTTGAGGTTATTATAATAAATTGTCATTATCATTGAATATATTTTTACAACATTTAATACGAGTAATTCAATAAATTTCTTTATTTGAACTAATCACTCTTCATTTCTACTTTTAGAGTCATTCTGTACTGAATGTGTGAATTCTATGAGCTTAAAGTCTTAAGAACATCTCGCAACCTAACAATGGTGGGGATTTTGTATCTACGACATGAAACATGACATTTTTTACTTGGCCTTACATAGATTTATAAACGAGGGAGTGTGATTTGTACTTGACTACGCAAAGATTTGCCATTGTAGGCTGTCAATTTAGAAGTGGGTTTTTAAGGTGGTTCCTTGATTCTTAAACCTTGAAAGGTAGATAATGGCAAAATGTTTACCTATGAGCCAGTTTCAAGTTTCATTTCTACATTCTTTTTAGCTCACCTGTCACAAAGTGACAGGGTGAGCTTTTGTGATCACTTTTCATCCGGCGTCCGTCCGTCGTCCATTGTCCGTCCGTCGTCCGTAAACTTTAACTTTAAATAACATCTCCTCATAAACCACGAAGCCAATTTCATCCAAACTTCACAGGAATGTTCCTTTGGTGGTCACCTTTGAAAATTGTTCAAAGAATTTAATTCCATGCAGAACTCTGGTTGCCATTGCAACCAAAAGAAAAAACTTTAAATATCTTCTACTAAAAAATCCAAAGAGTTAGAGCGTAGATATTTGGCATGAAACATCTTCTAGTGAGTGTCTACCAAGTTTGTTCAAATAAAAGCCCTGGGGTCAATATTGGCCCCGCCCAGGGGGTCATTGATTTTCCCTATATGCATTTAGTAAAAACTTAAAAAATCTTCTTTTAAAGAACCCAAAGAGCTAGAGCTAAGATATTTAGCATAAAACATCTTCTAATGGGTTTCTACAAAGTTTGTTCAAATAAAAGCCCTGGGGTCAAAATTGGCCCCGCCCCAGGGGGTCATTGATTTTCCCTATATGCATATAGTAATAACTTGAAAGACTTCTTTTAAAGAACCCAAAGAGCTAGAGCTAAGATATGTAGCATGAAACATGTTCTAATGGATGTCTACCAAGTTTGTTCAATTAAAAGCCCTGGGGTCAAAATTGGCCCACGCCCCGGGGGTCATTGATTTTCCTTATATACGTATAGTAAAAACTAAAAAAAAATCTTTTTTGAAAAGAAACCAAGTAGCTAAGGGTTAGATACTAAGCATGAAACATCTTCTAGTGAGTGTCTACCAAGTTTGTTCAAATAAAAGCCCTGGGGTCAAAATTGGCCCTCCCCGGGGGTCATTGATTTTCTTATATGTGTATGACAAAAACTTAAAAAATCTTCTTTGAAAAAACTCAAATAGCTAGAGTTTAGATATTAAGCATGAAGCATCTTCTAGTGAGTGTCTACAAAGTTTGTTCAAATAAAAGCCCTGGGGTCAAAATTGGCCCCGCCCCGGGGGACATTGATTTTCCTTATATCATACAGTGTATAGCAAAAACTTAAAAATCTTCTTTGAAAAAGCCCAAATAGCTAGAGTTTAGATATTAAGCATGAAACATTTGCTAGTAAGTGTCTACAAAGATTGTTCAAATAAAAGCCCTTGCTGCCCCAGGGGTGTAATTGTTTTTAACTATATGTGTAAAGAAAAAACTTGGAAAAACCTTCTTTTAAAAATCCCAACGAGCTAGACCTTAGATGTTTAGCATGAAACATCTTCTAATGGGTGTCTACCAAGTTTGTTCAAATAAAAGCCCTGGGGTTTAAACTGGCCCGCTCCGGGGGCCTATATACAGGTGAGCGACTTCAGGGCCATCATGGCCCTCTTGTTTCTGTTTCCAGTTAACATTTGTCCATTTTTCACTATATCACTTTCAAGATTGTCCTCATTTTCTACACAGTCAATGTACAATTTGTCACATAAATCCGTATCTTCATTAACTGTTGTAGCTTTGCACGTGTTACTCCAGTGATTCCATTTTTTGTAACTATTACATTGTGCTCCTTTAGCTGAACAATCTGCTTGTCAGTATGCTTGTTTCCACATGTGCTATAGTTTGTACTGTGTAAACATTCCCCTGTGCCACCTGGATTTCTTGATGCTTCTGACTTTTCCAAAGAATCACCTGGATTCGTCAATGAGGGGTTACAGAACAAACGACCTTGAGTTCCCGACAAACAGCTTGGCATACTTCCTGTGTGTCTTGATACTCCATATACCAGTGCACTTTCTTTTAAATATTTTCATTTGTGGTGCTGGGTATTCAAATTCTTGATAAATTTTTGTTGCCTTTTCCAATTTCAAATCTTTGCCAACTTACAGCAGCCATTCTATTTATTTTATGGATGTCACTCCAAATCTAATGCTATCTTTTCTCAAGTCATCTTTTATATTGTCGCAAAATCATACTCTGTGGCTTTGTCTTTTACCATTGTGATAAATTGCTCCATTATGTGCTCTAACTACGTTTATTATTCTTAACTAAAATATAAATATAAGACAGTTGTTAACATAGCCCTGTCCGTGATTGTAGTATATTATTATCCAGGAAGTATCTATTATAAATGGGCTGTACACACCTAACATATCATGTTACAATTTTAACTCATCATCACTTAGTTTAGATAGTAAAGCATGTTATTCTTGTGTGAAATTGCAATGCCTTAGGCCTTTATATTTGGCATGTAGTATTTCTTAGGCAATCTCAGGTGAGCAATCCAGGGCCATCATGGACCTCTTGTTTAAGAAAGAAAATATTTAATTGCTAGAAATTTGTTCTTGTTATTTTACAAGTAATTTATGATGTTATATGACTAAATTTTTTTTTTACTTGCCGTGATTGATTTTGACTATTTCTTTAAAAAGCAATACATTGCTAAATTTCGTTCTCGTTTACATTCAAAAGTAAGGTTTTTCTTTAATTTGTATGGAAAATATTCACTGTTAATATTGTATATATATTTGATTTACAATTTTGGAATAGACAGATTACTTTTTTGACCGAAAGATTGCATCTTAACATTTATAGCTTGAAAAATGGCTGTATTTAACCATTGAAATGTGAATATTAGGACAGAGTACATGTTTTTATCACATAAAACGCAGCGCGGGAGTGTAATAAAGCCATTTAATAAAAACGATATTACACTAGTGTAATAACACTTTGACGTGACGTCATTTGCGCTATATAGAAACATAGCGTTAAAGCGCGCTAATGTTAGCGTAACACTATAGGCGCTTCATTGAAAAATTACTCGTTTTTACAGTTTACTGTTCTTATTTTATATATGTGATAAATAGAATATTATATTCGTGTAGATTCAATACTAAATTTATTGAACTCGTTGAATAAAACAATATTATGCTCGCCAGAGGCTCGCATAATATGATTTTATTCAACTCGTTCAATAAATTTAGTATTAAACTACACTCATTTATGTAGTCTTTTTATGTTAAGTTTCTTTTGTTATGCCATTTTATTTTGCAGTCTTTTATTGTAAGACTTAGATCATGATTAAACTTATTTGTGTGAGTGTGTTTTTTCATGCAACACTTTTCATGGCAGTTGCTTCCCCTGATCAGTGCTAAAGAATGAAGGGGAAATAATTGTATTGAACTTGTGTGTTTTATCAGTTGTCAAGGATACAGAATTATTGCTACAGTGTTTAGTTAAGTTACAGTAAATGTTCATGATATATCCATCATGATCTTATGTGTGAGTGATTCTTACAACAAGTTTATAGCTTAGAAGATTTGGTTTTAAAATTTGATGTTTTACCTAGTGCATGCTGCTTTTGTGTTATGGATTTTGTTTAATGAATTTAGATTTGTGTGTTTGCTGTTTTCAGTACAACAGATGATTTTTTACTAATCCTTTGCAAAATTATTAAAATCTTTTCGGTTCACTAAAGAACTGAAATTAGAAAGAAAGAAAATAAAAAAAAAATGTTTTTGTTTTATTTTTGTTTTGTATTGTTTTTATTTGATGTCAGATAAAAATTCTTTGATTCCAATATCATTAAGTGCGTGTGTGCATGTGCGTGCGCTCTTGTAAGGACCAGCAACTGAGGACATTTGTCAGGAATAACAGCAACGAGTGAGGACATGACCGACAATTGAGCCCATCCTCAATTGACAAAAATATTTTATACTCTCAAAATGCTTATTTTTTGCTAAAAGCTGTAAAAAAATGGTAATTAAGTTGTGTCCTCGGTTGGAGGTCTCATATGATGGGTGTGTCGGGGCTGTGTGTCGACCTAAAAAAGTAGCCATTTTTGAACTTCCCACTCGGCGAATTATTGCGTCCTCAATTGCCGGTCAGATTTGACAAAACTGGAATACAGCATTTCTATTGGTTGAAATTAATGCCAAAAAATGGGAAATATTATTTAAGCCGTTAATTAGTAGATGTAGACACTTTAAGAAAGATTTAAAATCCACTATGAATTTATAAACAGGTAAAATTTGTAAAGGTTATCTGCTTACTTACCGGAAGTCATTTAAAGGAAATTTGGAATCGGACATTTTTACTGCGTGGTACAGTACAGGAATGCGGAGGCAGAAAAAGGTAAAAGAATCTAATTTTTGATGCTATATTACTTATAATAATTCATTGCAGCTTAATAGGCTTTACAGTTGTACTATTTGTTTTTCTATACTGTTTAGTCCTAAAGTTTAGACAGCCTCAATTGATCATAGTACATGTACAGAAATCAACTCGTACCCAAACCATTTCGTTTTATCATGCCTGTTGAAAGGACTGATTAAAAATCTTTAAATAAGAAAAAAATAATAAATCTTATAAAATTGAAATAAAAAACAACAAGAATTGTGAATGTTACCGCAGGGAATAGGTAAATTTTTATTTGTCACTTATTTTCGCGATGCCGCTTTTTATTAAATAAAAATTGGAAGCTATGTTTTGTTAAAATGTGTGTAAAACATTAAAAATGAGTTGATGAATGAAAACTACTGAAGGTATTGTTTACACAACTTGAACGAAGATATCTGCCAGTATGTGTTAGTTAGTTCTACATAAAATAGATCTAGATATATAAGGAATATTTTCTATTAGGGGTTTATTTTATTAGTTCTACATAAAAATGATATAAGGAATATTTCTAAGGGGTATATGTAGTAGAGTGAATACGGAAGAAAAATCCCAGCTTAATGGTCTGTTGATGTAGGGTTTAAGAAATTATATTTAAAATCTTTCTTGTACAGTACACAGGTTTCCAATTTTGGTACATGAATTAGCATTTTCCTTAAGCCTTTTCAATATTCAAACTCTGACACCCCCTCCCCTTTCCCACTCTACTCTGCTTATTCATCATATTAAACTGCATAATGCATCAAAGACCGGGAAGGTACGGGAATTAGTCTGGCCGGAAAAGGGGAGGTAAATAAAAAAATGTAAACATAAGTATATTTTTACAGAATCGGTGAGTATAGGTTGTATATGATATATAGCTACTGTGCAGGAGTAACTGTGAATTTAAGTGCAGCTGTACATAGGTGGAGTGATATTCGATAGAGGATTATTGTTACACTCTGTTGACTACACAGAGGTTTGCCTACATCCATATGCGTTGAAGATTAACAACAACAACAATGGTGGTCTGAGCACCGAATAATTTTTCTGCCTCTTGAAAGTTGATGAGTTTTCGATTTACAAGTGTTTGGAAGGCCATTAAGTTTGACTAAATCAGATTTAACATTTACTTTCTGGTTACTATGCTGGTTATGTTTGGAAGATAAGAAAGTCACAAATCAACCTCAAGATTACTAAATTGGCCTGTGTTCAACAGTTCAAAGCACATGAAAACAGGCCTGGTGGTTTCTTTGGGCAATAAATTTATTGCTTACAACCAAGCTAAAAGCCAAAGGTAAATGAATATAGTATATTAACAGTAGTACAGTAGGGTGTATGTTTCTATTAAAAGATTTACACGCAAACACATGCTCTTTGAAAAAACACATGTATGCACGGTTCGATCCCCAGGAGATGCTTTGGTAGTTTAGCGCGGAGGAAGGTAGTCTAGTACTGGTGTAACTCTCCAGGAACGATGGTTAAATAGGAAACTACCCGCCTATATGACTGAAATACTGTTGGAAAAAGGCGTAAAATGAAACAAACAAACAAAAAACATGTATGCACGTTACACACTATACGAACAAATGTAGAGGCACTCTTTACGAAATGAAATACGCAGATGCATGCTTAACGATATACGCTAAACGATATATGCACGCAAAATAGAAAAAAGTTTCTAAACGTTTAAATATCCTTATCATATAAATTTTTAACAATATTGCTAGATTGTTAAGCGATATTGAATAAATGATGGAAGTGGCTAGCCGTACGGGCCCGTTGAAGGGCCACGTACGGCTAGAATTTTTGGCTAGCTGTACGGGCCCGTACGGCTAGCCACTTCCATTAATGATAGCTAGACAATCATGTATTTTAACTGGGTTTAATGTTAGAGTTGTAATGCACTCAACCTGGCACAACATTATTTTTTTGTCGTGCAGCCTCAAGTCAAATGATTTTTGAAATTATAAGCTATCATGCTCTAATATTAAAAAGTAATTTAACAGGTTCGTCTTTATGCACATTTCTGAAAAAATACTTTGCTTTGTAAACATATTTTCAAGACAGGGGCTAAATCTATATGTTTCAGGACTTTACACCTCCTGGATGTTTCGGCCTTAAAACCGTTAGGTCTTTTCTTTTAAATCTGATAGCTATATAAAATAAATACCATGCATTAAGGGTTATAATATTATAAATGTTTAATATAACACACTCGTGCAAACAATTATATTCATGATTGTATTAAAAAGAAGATTTTTCGGTGATAAATACAATGAAATTCCCCTGGGAAAATAATTATTGATATGATATTTTATTCAAGTTCTGAAAGAATTATCAGCTATAAATCTACATGTATAAAAATTATTTATTCATTTTTTTTGTTATCAAAAAATTAAATACCATAAAAAGACATTGATTATAAAATTTTATTTATACAACAGATAAGAACAATTAGAAGAGTGAAAAATAAAATAAAGCTAATTTATTTCAATTATTATAAACACTGGTTTATTAATTAGAACCTTTAATTTATAAGTGTGTTACTCAATATACTAGGTTACGATAACATCAGTGATGTCACTGATGTGTCCACACAAGCCTTATGAAGTTTAATGAATAAGGATATAATAAAAAGAATTAACTTTTATATTGGGCCCGAAACTGTGAGAAAAAAATAAGTAAAATGAAGAAACCTGTCAACCTCATGCACCTCCATAAGTGCCAGGAGGGGAGGAGTGTGGGACTCTAATAATTTGTGAATCATGTGTAAACTGTAAAGTATATGGATTTACCAAAAGAGCGGCGCATCAGAAAATATATTTCATAGCAGTTGAAATTGAAATTTATTGACATTATATGCATTTAATATGTTTTAAAGCAGCACGGCTCCAGATGAGCCAAAATATTTCAAGAAAATGAAAATTGAGAAAAATGTACTAATAATTTAAGAAATGTAAAAACAATCAAGATCATTGTTGAATTTTTAGTTAACATGTTATTTGCGATTTAAGACTGATTTAATTTGCAGTATTTTATCACCATATTTCTACTGCGTTACTAACGAAGTAAGGGCTTTTTTGCATATTTTGACCTCTTTTTGGTTATTTAAGTGCATGGATTGTAAGTGCCAATTGCAATATGTAAATAACTTTATTTGTTCACATCACAATATCTTACTGTCATATACATTATCAAAATTTTCATGAAATTTAACATGAATCTGGAGGTGTGCTGCTTAATTAATATGCTATATTATTATTAAGCAACATTAAATTTCTATAATACCTTCCTTTTCTGTTACTGTCACAAGTTTTAAAAAAAAAAGGTGCTGCCTTACCAGGACCTGAACCAGGGACCCTCGGAATACCATTCTGTCGCTCAACCGACTGAACTTTATTGTATTAGGCTGCTTACGCATCATCTCCCTAAATAGTGAACAGTTCGGAACCATTACATATTCCCCTGCTTTATTGAAATTCGTCTTTGAATGGGTACTGTTAACAATGTGAAATAGGACTTGGAGTTTTATACCATCCATCACAGTCCCCTTTGGAATAGGTGATGGTATGAAACTTCAAGGCGAATTTCACATTGTTTTATTGCTTACTGTTGGGAGTCAAATGTCAAAGGGTGAGAAAAATATGCAGCCTGACTGGGACTTGAGCCAGGGACTCCTGGAATACTGTGCCGTAGCTGACAGGGTACCGAATAAGCTATCAGTCCGCTTGCACATCTTCTGACCCTCAATAATGAACAGTTCTGAGCTGGGACTTTACTATAAAGAATTGAATAATTATCAGTTTACAGTAATTTTTGTGATTCCATATACCATGCCAGTTATGGTCCCAGGACCTCTACTCCAAATAAACTATTGTATTATAAGTGCAGGGACATGGCAAGCTGATAGTGGATCTGAACACCTCTGTTATAGGAAATTTGCAATACCTTTTTATTTTTCAATGAAATTTAGTGTTGTTTTTTTTTCATATTAATCAAACAGATGTAATTGTTACTCAATATTATATGTTGCCTTACTAACTTCGTTTCATTAAGTTAAAATAAGGTAAAATTATCCCATTTTTTTAAAGATTTAATGTATTTGCCTGAACAGTTGTGCACCATAGAAAATTTAACTTAATTTCCTTCATTGTCAAAATAATTCAATGGGGTTTTCTTATTTCAGTCAATTAGATGTAGTAAGTTACTTGATAGTATAACATTATGTGGCTTTACTAACTTTGTTTCATTGACCAGAAGCTTATAACTAGGTAAACTTACCCCAATTTTCAATGATTTAGTGTGGTATAAGTTATTAATAAGGCATCATTTAAAACTAGCCATAATTTCTTAAATTTTCAATGAAATTTGTTGGGATTTTCTTATAAAAGTCAATTTGATATAGGACTATTAAAATAAGTCATTAATACAGTTTATTTGGATTGAGTTATCAATTTCATTACTTTTCATAGAGATCTTGTATTATGCTCTTTTTAATGAATTGACCTATATCTATGAAGCATAAAATTGATATTGTAGGAAAATTACAATCAATTGAAATTGTACAGGTAGCAAGGGATATTAGTTTGCAAAATGGGTAACAATTAACCTGTTCTTTTAAATTTATGTAAATCATAGGTGATATTTAAGTACAAATGTAAGTGATATTATAGCAAGAACTTTATCAGTTATGAGGTTTATAACTTACTTGAGGGAAGTTTGAAAACAAGTGACTTGAAACTACAGCATTCCTAGCCGAGAAAAATCTTCAAAGAATTATATGGTTATATAATGGGCAGGTTATATACTTTTAAGTTAGCAAAGGGCGACACGGGCTCATCTTGGGTATCTCAGTTAGACTCAAAGGGGTATTATGTTAAGTAATGATTACGGATCGATTAACCGAGATAATTTATACAGAATAAAAATCCAGAGAGCTATATATGTATATTATTATTAAGATGTATTTCACTTTTAACATGTAAACACCGAACAGGATGGGGAATGAAGGATTGACAATTTTAAGAGTGCTAAAATAATAATTGTATCTGTTTTTTATTGTACATATTAGGAAAATTGCTATATCATTGTATTCTTTTGATTGATTAATCTGGTTGAATTCATAGAAATCCAGCTGTGTGAATTCAATATAAAATAGAAATATTTGTAAACGGATGAATAAATTAAACTGGATGGTTTTAATATTTTGACCAAAGTCAGCATACCAAAAAGGCAAACAATAAAAATGACAATGGCAATGCTGTGGATTATTAGTCCCCTACCGGTTTACCGGAGGGGACTTTAGGTTTACCCTCCGTTCGTCTGTCCGTCCGTCTGTCTGTCAGTCCGTCCGTCCACAAAACTGGATCCCGCGATAACTTGAAAAGTACTGAAAATATTTTTATGAAACTTGGTATATGAATAGATGGCAGTATGGAGATTATGCACGTCTTTTTCTTTTCTTCCTATGTTGAAAATTCTGGTTGCTATGGCAACAAATAGGCTAAAAATATGGCAAATTTTACACATAAACTGGATCCAGTGATAACGCAAAAAGTACTGGAAATATTTTTATGAAACTTGATATATGGATAGATAGCAGTGTTGAGATTATACAAGTCTTTTTCTTTTCTTCTTATGTTGAAAATTCTGGTTGCTATGGCAACACATAGACTGAAAATATGGCAAATTTTACACATACACTGAATCCAGTGATAACTCAAAAAGTACTGGAAATATTTTTATGAAACTTGACATATGGGTAGATTGCAGTGTTGAGATTATGCATGTTTTATCTGTTCTTCCTATTTTGAAAAAATATCAGTTGCCTTGGCAAAAAATAGGCTTAAAAAATGGCAAATAAAACAATTTTTGTGATTAGTCAAAAAGAGCTGAAAATTTTTATGAAATTGATCTTTAATTCAAGAGTTATCTTCTCTTTAAGAGTTTTGCTTTTAAAATGTTACATTTTGGTAACAGGGGTGTTTCAAATATTAACTTTAGAGTGTCCTTCAGTCTGTCTGTCTGTCTGTTCATAAAAACTGTTTCCTGTGATCACTTTTAAAGAACTTTTCCAACAAGTTTACTTAAAATAGAGAAAAATTGAAACATAAGTGAATGGCCAATGGCCCTTCAGAATGTTGATGGTGTTCTAACCGGTAGGGGACTTATGGATTGCTTGCAATACTATGATAATTGCTTGTTTCACATTTAATAGAAACACAGAATAACAAAGGGAATACCTTATCAAGGTATCATTTGTTACAAAACATATATTTATAAAGTATCACAAGTAATTACACTACATCAATATGGCTGTCAGACAGGTCTTGAAACAAAATAAAGGTCTTTAAAAGCCCAGACCACATACAAAAATAGC
>NW_026866420.1:0-147671 GCF_026571515.1 Ruditapes philippinarum
AAAGGTTTCAATTTAGTTTTTAAGAATATTGCATTAAATTATAATAAAGATTGCCCTTCAGATTGATTTTAGATGATTAATGCTAGAGATGGCACTCACTGTATAACTATTTAAACCTTTGGCAACAAATTTTACCCATGTACCGGTATCCAATGCAGGCCAAGATAAGACTGATCATGGTCTGCACTCTGTGCGACTCAGTCAAAATAAGTTTTCAAATTTTCCTAATCAGTTATTAATGTTTTTGTCAAGATTGAAAGATGGACAAGTCCATTTAAGATATTTAACAGGACAAAAATAAAAATTAAATAGAAAGTTAAAGCTCAATGGTATATAATCAAGGAAGACTGCCCATCAGTATCTGACAAAAAATTAATATAGCCTGGCCAATATGCCCATATGTATTTACAAAAAAGAAAATAGCTAGACTACTCTACTCATTAAATTTTGCACAGTTTGACCAAACTGAATATATACTTTTAGATTTATTATAGAAAATTGATACTAAAAACTCTTTGATTTAACAGTAATAATAGAAAAAGGCAAATCAAAGATGAGGTAAATGTAAGGTTTTAAGTACAATATCATATTTTTCGTGGTAAGCATTGAAATCAATGTAAAAAAAATGATGTCCAGGCATTATTTGTTTGTATATTTTACGCCTTTTCCCAACAGTATTTCAGTCTTATAGGCGGGTAGTTTCCTAACCATCGTTCCTGGAGAGTTACACCAGTACTAGACTACCTTCCTCCGCGCTAAACTACCAAAGCATCTCCCGGGGATCAAACCCACGCCAGAGAGGTTAAACTGGATTAGAAGTCATCGACTCTAACCCCTCGACCACGGAGGCGGTCGTCCAGGCATTAAGTAAAAATCTAATTTTGTTTTGGAGCTTTAAGGCAAGCTCCAATAATCAATTTAATTTGAAGCCTTTGATAAGATATGGTTTAGATTGACAGTTTAAGAGACAAACAAAACTGAAAGACAAGAAATTTGCATAGAATTATTTTTTGCCAAAATCTTTGGCTGGTAAACCTTGCTCTTTAGAGACATAAAGAAAAAAACATCAAATGTTCAAGATACTAGCCTTAATGGCTTTATGTTCTTGATTTTAAACATTTGTTCTCCTCTTTACCTGGATTGGCTTCACTGAATGATTTCACTTGGTTTTAAGAATGTAAAAAAAATTATTACAGCAGTTGATTGGACTGCATTGTGTATCAAGAATAGAAATGTTGAAGAACAATAGCTCTGTTAAATGTTAATTGAAGAAAGTCTGTTCTTCTACAAATAGTTGGCATTAAGCAGCAGTATTTTACTAATTGCTTGGGAGTAAAGACTGTTAATTACAAAGGTTAAATTTTAATGTTTATTTTATTAAGTACAGCTTTATAACTACAGATTCTGATTTAATTGGCTTGAAGTCATGTTATTAGCTCGACTTTTTTTTTTTTGAAAAAAAAAGTAGAGGTATTGTTATAGTCAGGTCGGCGTTGCCGTTGCCGTTGCCGTCTTCGTTGCCGTTGCCGTTGCCGTCCGAAAACTTGTACCTGGATCATAACTTTTTTATTTCTTGCTGTATTGTCTTCATACTTGGCCACAACAACCCTTGGGACAAGACCTTTCAGTAGACCACACTAACCTTGACCTTTATCCATAAATGACCTTGACCTTCAAGGTTAAAAGTCCAATTTTTGCTTGTTCATGCTGTTATTGGCTGTTACTTTGTTATTTTTGAATGGATTGTCTTCAAACTTGAACATAATAATTTTCAAGGATATCCCTTAAAAATAACCAGTCAGACCTTGACATTCACTCATCAATGACCTTGACTTTGAAGGTCAAATTATTGAAATTTTCATTTTTTTGGCTATTATTGGCTGTAACTTTGTTATTTTTGAATGGATTGTCTTCAAACTTGAACAAAATAATCTTCAAAGATAACTGTTAAAAATATACCGAAAGACCTTGACCTTCACTCATTAATGACATTGCCTTTGAAGGTCAAATTATTGAAATTTTCATTGTTTTGGCAGTAACTGACTGTAACTTTGCTATTTTTGAAGGGATAAACTTCATATTATAACAGAACATTCTTAAGGACCAGACCTTGTTGTTTATCAAACCCAAATTTGCTTGGGCTCTTTAATGACCTTGACCTTGAAGGTTATATTACTGAATTTTCTCAGATTATGCATTTATTGGTGTGTGTGTATGTATAGTATATGTATTATATATATATATATATATATATATAAATGTGTGTGTGTATATATATACATATATGCAGGTATATATATATACAAATATATATATATATATATGCATGTATATATATATATATACATATATAGATATATATATATATATCAAAATATATATCAGATATATATATATATATATATATATATATATATATATATATACATATATATACATGTATATAATTGCGTCATTTTTTTCTATTTTTAGAAATTGCATCATTGTTGCTATTTTTAGAAATTGCGTCATTTTTTTTCTATTTTTAGAAATTGCGTCATTTTTTTTCTATTTTTAGAAATTGCGTCATTGTTTCTATTTTTAGAAATTGCGTCATTTTTTCTATTTTTAGAAATTGCGTCATGTTTTTCTATTTTTAGAAATTGCGTCATTTTTTATTTTTTTTCTATTTTTAGAAATTGCGTCATTTTTTCTATTTTTAGAAATTGCGTCATGTTTTTCTATTTTTAGAAATTGCGTCATTTTTTATTTTTTTTCTATTTTTAGAAATTGCATCATGTTTTTCTGTTTTTAGAAATTGCGTCATGTTTTTCTATTTTAAGAAATTGAGTCATGTTTTTCTATTTTTAGAAATTGCGTCATTTTTTCTATTTTTAGAAATTGCGTCATTGTTTCTATTTTTAGAAATTGCGTCATTTTTTTCTATTTTTAGAAATTGCGTCATTGTTGCTATTTTTAGTAATTGCGTCATTTTTTTCTATTTTTAGAAATTGCGTCATTGTTTCTATTTTTAGAAATTGCGTCATTTTTTTTTCTATTTTTCATTGTTTCTATATTTAGAAATTGCGTCATTTTTTTCTATTTTTAGAAATTGTGTCATTTTTTTCTTTTTTTAGAAATTGCGTCATTTTTGTTCTATTTTTAGAAATTGCGTCATTGTTTCTATTTTTAGAAATTGCGTCATTTTTTTTTCTATTTTTCATTGTTTCTATTTTTAGAATTTGCGTCATTTCTTTCTATTTTTAGAAATTGCATCATTGTTGCTATTTTTAGAAATTGCGTCATTTTTTTCTATTTTTAGAAATTGCGTCATTTTTGTTCTATTTTTAGAAATTGCGTCATTTTTGTTCTATTTTTAGAAATTGCGTCATTTTTTCTATTTTTAGAAATTGCGTCATTTTTTCTATTTTTAGAAATTGTGTCATTGTTGCTATTTTTAGAAATTGCGTCATTTTTTCTATTTTTAGAAATTGCGTCATTTTTTCTATTTTTAGAAATTGCGTCATTGTTGCTATTTTTAGTAATTGCGTCATTTTTTTCTATTTTTAGAAATTGCGTCATTGTTTCTATTTTTAGAAATTGCGTCATTATTTTTTCTATTTTTAGAAATTGTGTCATTGTTTCTATATTTAGAAATTGCGTCATTTTTTTCTATTTTTAGAAATTGTGTCATTTTTTCTATTTTTAGAAATTGCGTCATTTTTTCTATTTTCAGAAATTGCGTCATTGTTGCTATTTTTAGAAATTGCGTCATTGTTGCTATTTTTAGACATTGCGTACTGTTGCTATTTTTAGAAATATGCTTAATGTTTCTATTCATATATATACAAAATATATAAACAAAACTAATGTGACAAGACAGACCAACTAAATTTATAAAAAGGAAACATCAATGTATGTTCAAACCTTTCTATGTTTGCGTTTAGAAAAAGTAAAAAGTCGAGCGTTGCCCCCGCCCGGCGGTGGCTCTTGTTTTAGCTTTGGTGCAGTATGACCGGTCATTTGTCAGTGTCACAACTAAACTAAACAAACACACTTTTTATGTCCATTATAGAACCGACATTTCTAAATATTCTTAGAAATGTTACTTGATGACTTAAAAAAAAAACAGCATGATTTAAATTACAAGTTACATTAACCATACCTTTCAAATATTTACTTGGTTAGGCTTTAGTATATAATGGACTAACACAGTGGTTAGGCTTTTGTGTACCATGGACTTACAGGATAGGGTTCATTGTACAATGATATCATTGATAGGCTAGGGTTGAGTGTACAATGACCTAACACAGTGATTAGTGTTTATTCAGTGTAAAATGATATAACACTTGTCCAATGTTTGGTGTACAATGAGATAATACGTATACAATGACCTTACATTTGACACGGGTTTAGTTTACAATGACCAAACATTTGGCTAGGGTTTAGTGTACAATGACCAAACACTTGGCTAGGGTTAAGTGTACAATGACCAAACACTTGGCTAGGGTTTAGTGTACAATGACCAAACACTTGGCTAGGGTTTAGTGTACAATGACCAAACATTTGGCTAGGGTTTAGTGTACAATGACCAAACACTTGGCTAGGGTTTAGTGTACAATGACCAAACATTTGGCTAGGGTTTAGTGTACAATGACCTTACATTTGGCTAGGGTTTAGTGTACAATGACCAAACACTTGGCTAGGGTTTAGTGTACAATGACCAAACACTTGGCTAGGGTTTAGTGTACAATGACCAAACACTTGGCTAGGGTTTAGTGTACAATGACCAAACACTTGACTAGGGTTTAGTGTACAATGACCAAACATTTGGCTAGGGTTTAGTGTACAATGACCAAACACTTGGCTAGGGTTTAGTGTACAATGACCAAACATTTGGCTAGGGATTAGTGTACAATGACCTTACATTTGGCTAGGGTTTAGTGTACAATGACCAAACACTTGACTATGGTTTAGTGTACAATGACCAAACACTTGGCTAGGATTTAGTGTACAATGACCAAACACTTGGCTAGGGTTTAGTGTACAATGACCTTACATTTGGCTAGGGTTTAGTGTACAATGACCTTACATTTGGCTAGGGTTTAGTGTACAATGACCTTACATTTGGCTAGGGTTTAGTGTACAATGACCTTACATTTGGCTAGGGTTTAGTGTACAATGACCTTACATTTGGCTAGGGTTTAGTGTACAATGACCAAACATTTGGCTAGGGTTTAGTGTACAATGACCAAACATTTGGCTAGGGTTTAGTGTACAATGACCTTACATTTGGCTAGGGTTTAGTGTACAATGACCTTACATTTGGCTAGGGTTTAGTGTACAATGACAAACACTTGGCTAGGGTTTAGTGTACAATGACCAAACATTTGGCTAGGGTTTAGTGTACAATGACCAAACATTTGGCTAGGGTTTAGTGTACAATGACCTTACATTTGGCTAGGGTTTAGTGTACAATGACCAAACATTTGGCTAGGGTTAAGTATACAATGACCTTACATTTGGCTAGGGTTTAGTGTACAATGACCAAACACTTGACTAGGGTTTAGTGTACAATGACCAAACATTTGGCTAGGGTTTAGTGTACAATGACCAAACACTTGACTAGGGTTTAGTGTACAATGACCAAACATTTGGCTAGGGTTTAGTGTACAATGACCAAACATTTGGCTAGGGTTAAGTGAACAATGACCAAACACTTGGCTAGGGTTTAGTGATCAATGGGCTAGGGTGTGTGTGCAAGACCTCCACAATATTCAATTAAATTTTGACACATGTCTAGAGGATCAGCTCACATTATTGAGAATCACTGTCCATGACCTATAGTTCTTTCTTAGATATTTTCCAATTACATCCCATAATTTGTGAAGTAAAGGAAGTTCCTGCAATTATGTTTGACTATCAAATTAGACCAGCAAGCAGTTGAACTTGTGGTTCATGTTATGAATTGAATAAAGACTTTGTAGTCTTCCTTTAGTAGATATAATGAGAAAAAAAATGGCAATTACTTACTATTAACTTCATTTCTTTTATGTTTAAGCGAAGAAAGAAAATAATTAAAGCCTATGTCATTTAAATGTTTTATTTGTTTTATCTACTTAGATAAATTTGTTTTCATTTTAAAGAATATATATGAAATATTGTATTGTAGGATAACAAAAAAAAAATTTCATTATATCAGTAAGATGCAATAAAGATAGTGTTATTGTCCCTCTAGAAACAATTTAATTAGAGAATGCAACAGTTTCCTTTTATTGACAAAAAGTAATCTCAGTTACTAGATGAAAATATTGAAATTTTAAAGTCATAAAAACAGTCATTTCCTAAAACTAGCATGACAATAATTGTAACAATGTAGACAAATTATATCTTGAAATCCAATGACACAGTAAAACCTGCACTTAAGAACAACTTTATAATGAAAAACCAGTCAGAAATGGACTGAGCATAATATAAGTTGATTTTATGTCACATTTAAAATTGAACTCAATGAAGATAGCATCGTGCTGTGGGTTGAATTTGACTGGTATATTATAGTTTTTCAATTTTCTTCAGACTGGCTGTTGTTACATTACTGGGGTCCTACATATTTACCGGACAATCAGTTTACCGGACAAAAGCTGTTACTGCTAAATAGTGCTTAATCTTTTGCTTCGATTCAAAAATCATACATTCTGAATTGTACACACACTTTCTATTTCAAAGTTAATAACAACAAAAACCACTCTCAGGTAAATATTGTTGATTCAGTTCTTTATCTACTAACATGCCCTTTTGTTTGCTAGTTATTTCATGACCTGGTCATGCGGGGGAATAATCTGTTCTGCGCAGGCCCGAATATGGAGACCCTTAATGGGTTTTTTAGATAGATTTTACTTTTAATTCTTCTCAGCGTTATCTCAGGAGACAATCGTTACATATTTTAATGATAAAAAGTAATTTTAAATTTATTTCAAACAATATCTTGTTGTTGTCTTTTACAAAGAAATGCAAATTAAAAAACATATAAGGTAACGGGTTACGCCCATGGGAGGAAACTCTACATGAAATGTACAAAAAATAGACTTTATGGCTTTTGTAACATGCTACATGATGACAAAAAGGAAACTGTATGACAAAGAACAGAAGAACAGAATTCCATTTGAATATTAAAATGTTTCATACCTTTGATCAATACTTTAATTGAGTTAATAGTTTTAATTTCAATTACATCCTATATATTGGCCTCTTCATAACAGGCATGACTGCCGTGTCCATTTCTAGTGACATACTGGGTTTTTCAAATATCTTAACCTTGCCATTCAATAGTGGTAGCTTCCTTGCTGGTTATTTCAAGATTAATTCTTCAAAAAAATTTGAAACACAATGTCCGGTAAATTGAGTTGTTTACATGATTTTTTCCCTCTTATAATGCCCTACTTTAAAGACACAGTCATTTCTACGGTCAAATATTTAATGTCAAGTTTGATAAAGGAATGTTTACGTGCATTAAGAACCCAAAATTATTTGGGTAAAATTCCATTATTTTTTATTGTTTTAAATAAAAGTTACAGATAAAAAAACTTCTTATTTTGTCCGGTAATATGTAGGACCCCAGTACAGACTTTCATATTTCTTAGACTAGTATATATATCATAAATTTTCCATTTTCTTAGACCGGCTGTTACATATTGTAGATTTTCCATTTTTTTAGACTGGTTGATTATATTACAGTCTTTTTTTGCCATTTTTAGCTCGACTTTTCTATGAAAAGGGGAGCTATCCTACTCGCCCCGGCGTCGGCGTCGGCGTTGGCGTCACACCTTGGTTAAGTTTTTCGTACCACCCCACTTTATTTCAGAAGTATTACAAGTATGGCTTTGAAACTTACCATACTTGTTCACCATCATAACCTCCATCTACAGACAAGAGTACATAACTCTGTCAAGGTTTTTGACAGAATTATGGCCCTTTTTTGACTTAGAAAGTGTATTGAGCTTGGTTAAGTTTTTTGTACCACCTCACTTTATTTCAAAACCATTGGAGGTATTGCTTTGAAACTGACCATACTTGTTTACCATCACGACCTTCATCAACAGACAAGAGGACATAACTCTGTCAAGGTTTTTGACAGAATTATGCCCCTTTTTGACTTAGAAAATACATTGAATATGGGTAAAATCCACTTATTGCCTTAACCCTTTGAGATATTGCTTTGAAACTTTTAATGCTATTTCACATCATTACCCCCATCTGTACGCAAGAGAAGGTAACTCTGTCAAGGATTTTTTTTAAAAATTAAGGCCTTTTATCGACTTAGAATCTTGGTTAAGTTTTTAGTACCAGTCCACTTTTTGACTGAACTGTTTGAGATATTAATTTGAAAGTTGGAATACTTGTTTACAATCATGATTCCCAAACATGTCCAGGAGAAGGTAATTCTGTCAAAGATTTTATTTGAATTATGGCCCTTAACTGTCAATGTTTTGTATTATAGGCAAGCACTAAAAAACTTAAAAAATCTAAAAAAATTCATTCCTAGCCACTTGTTCACTTTACCATAAATTATGTCATATAAACATTGCTGTAATATTCAAGGGTATCAAACAACTAGTTCACTTTAAAAATACAGAGATTCTTGTATTGCCTTTTACTGCAAAAACTTTTTTTATTGGCAAGCAATAAAAAAGTCGAGCGCGCTGTCTTACGGACAGCTCTTGTTCTTAGGCTGGTTGTTAAATTACAATTTTTCTAATTCCTTTTACTAGTTGTTATTGTACAATAGCATTTCCAACCGCCTCTGTGGTCGAGGAGTTAGAGACGATGACTTCTAATCCAGTTACCTCTCTGGCGTGGGTTCGATCCCCGGGAGATGCTTTGGTAGTTTAGCGCGGAGGAAGGTAGTCTAGTACTGGTGTAACTCTCCAGGAACGATGGTTAGGAAACTACCTGCCTATATGACTGAAATACTGTTGGAAAAAGGCGTAAAATGAAACAAACAAACAAACAATAGCATTTCCATTTCCTTAGGCTGGTTATTGTTTAACAGGTTTTCCATTTCCTTACAGAGTTGTTGTTAAATAATAGTTTTCTATTTCCTTAGACCATTAAATCTTGGTGTGTCTGTTCTTAAAAGAAATTGAAAGCAAAGGTGTCCAGAGAAAAATGTTTTGAGCTATGATAAAGACTTATAATGGCATAATAGTCTGCGTTTGCTGAATACTCTGCAATGCTGGAAGTTTACGATAGCATCAAAATTAATAAATCATTGAAATCGGCTCAGAATTATTGTAACACAATCCATATCAAACTTAAATCTAAGTGACAATATAAAGTAATGAAAAACGTTGAAATTTTATTAGTTTCATGAGAAAAGTCTGTGGATATCTGATCATAAAAGAATTAATTTTAAAGGTGTTTCATGTATATTTACCATATTTAGACAGGTTTTTAAGGTTTATTACGGAAGCTGTTGATAAGCTAAACATCTCAAAGTTAATTAGACTATCAGTAGGAAATCATATATTGGAAAAAATCTAGGTGTTTTATTTTGATCATGTTACCATGGCAACATATGAAGGCGATAGATTGATTTACAAAATGTTTTCACACTTAGATTAATTTTTAGATTTTTTTATTTTTAACTTTAGTGTGAATATCGTGAGACTTGTAAATTAGCTTAGAAGTATAAAAGCTGGGGTAATAATAATGTTGTTACATTGTTCATTGCCTACAATTTTCCAACAATTTATCATTGAGACCCCAACCTTCCAGTCTCTTGGTCCCAATGGGTTCTCAATATGAGGGTGTAAGTTGTGTGGGAACATAAATATGCCCATCATGCAGACAACATGATTCTTGGAGTTGTGTCATGGTAATATACATAAAAAGGAAGTTGTACGTGTCTAATGCTTTTATAATTTTATGCTTTTGTCTCTTTTCCCTATCTTTAATATTTAACTTGATTTAAAAAATAGAATACTTTGAGAGGAAAATTAATGTGATGTGACATATACCTGCTTAAAAACTATTGTGCTCATAGAAGAACTCAAATTTTCTATATTGTTTAATGTTTTTTGAAAGCCTTGTCAATTGCAATCAAGTGGCAAAGGTCACTGATTTTGAATTGAAGGTCATTGCTCTTGTTTCTTTAATGTAGACAGTGTTAATTGTAGCTTATGTTTATATTATCTGAAACAAATCTGGTGCTAAAGAGATTATATTGATCTATCTGAAAAATTTCTTATTTTAACCACCATTTAATTAGCTTCTCATGACTATTATATCAAAAAGTTGTAATGTTAATATATTAAACAGAGAAATCTTCCTTTGATAAGAACTGAGCAGAAATAAGAATTAACATTTTTAGCTCATAGGAAACAAATTGATTTAGATCTTATTTCACAAATGATTAAAAAAAAAGAAAGAAAACAAAAACACCATGATATCTGTAATCAATAGGTGGATTCTAATTTTGAGATGTTCATTGTATAAGAACAAAATTTTACTGAAAGCAGGCATTAAAGCACATGATTTGTTCTCCATTCATGTTTCAGGTAATGAATGAACAAGAAAAAAAGTCCCGGTGAGACTGAAAACATGATTGTAAGAGTGCATTACCACAAGTTAATAATACATAGGAGATTAATTCTCTTTAAGGCAATAATTGTGATCAGGTTGTACCCAGGCTATCATAAATAAAACAAAATTTAATTTCAATAAATTTAATGTCACCCTCATTGAACAGACATAATAGCATTCATCAAACAAAGAAGAATGTTGTAGATTTCAAATCTAAAATTAACATATTGATATCTATACATGTATATAAATGATAACACTCTTTAGACCAAATAGATCAAAATATCATATCAATTTTCATTATACATGTACATGACAAACCTCGGTAGATGCACTGGATCTTAACAGACACAAGAAAGAAATATAAATAGATGTGTCAAATCTCAATAGACATGTAAAAACTCAATAGATATGGCAAATCTCAATAGATATGGCAAATCTCAAAAGACATGAAAAAAACTCAATACCCACTGCAAATCTCAAAAGACATGGAAAAAAAACTCGACATGGCAAATCTCAATAGACATGGCAAATCTATAAAGAAATGACACATCGCAATAGACATGACAAATCTCAATAGACATGACAAATCTAAATAGACTTGAGAAATTTTAAAAGAGATGGCCTGAATCTCAATAGACATGAAAAAACTCAATAGACATGGCAAATCGCAATTGACATGGCAAATCTTGATATACTTGAAAAATTTCAAAAGAAATGGCCAATCTCAATAGACATGGCAAATCTCAAAAGACATAAAAAACTCAATAGACATGGCAAATCACAATTGAAATGGTAAATCTCTATTGACATGGCAAATCTCAATAGACATAGCTAATCTTTATTGACATGATAAATCTCAATAGACATGACAAATCTCAATAGACATGACAAATCTCAAAAGAAATGACAAAAATCTCGATAGACATAACCAATCTGGATAAACTTGAGAAATTTCAAAAGAAATGGCAAATCTCAATAGACATGGCCAATCCCAATTGACATGAAAAATCTCAATAGAAATGGCAAATCCCAATAGATTTAAGTCTCTAAATACATAAGTAGTCTTGATGGACATGACAAATCTCAAAAGATTCAAAAAACATTTCAATAATTTACTTATAAACCAGTTATATATCTTGTTTGCTTTGACAAAGTAACAAATTCCCTTGTTAACTGTGATATTAAAATTTTCATTTTTACGATATATTTTTGCCTGAAATTAAGTATCAAAGTAGGCGGAATAACTAATTTGAAAATACTCAGAGGGGGTAATTTCAGTTTTATTGGCAGCCTGCATTTCTGTTTGCTTTCTACTTGAAATAAATTGATGGAAATTAACCAGTAAAATTGACATTTTCTCTGAAATATTAGATATTTAAAATGTGCTTGAATGAAAGGTTTGATATTCAATAGTAAATTACACTTTTAAGGATTATGTAATTATAAATTTAAAGAGAGGGAAGACCCATAAACAAGTTATAAAAGAGCTTTACTGGGGTCAAAAACATAGCCTAAAACAAAAAATTTCAAATTCTTACATAGATCAAGTGCAACACTAACAATGGAAAAAATCTACAAATGATTATAAGATATAAACTCAAAATTGAATTGAATATAATTTTTTTGTGTACGATTCTTAGCCTGCTTTTAGATTTTTTGGTCATTTTGAACAATAGAAATTATAATTCTGGATAAGCAGGGTGAGAGATTGATCTGTCAGATGTGCATCAAGACCTACATAAAATGGTACAGAAATCTTAGGGAAAAATATCTCCAGTCTTGTCATGTTAAAAATTCAGTGGAGTCCCATTTTCCCCAAGATGTTCAGCTAGTAGGCAATCAATTTCTTTGCTTTGAATACTAGGAATTGATGATTTTTATTTTTTGTGGATGACCTTTGTAATGAATCTTTTGGCCTTGTGACTAATAATTATACTGCTATTAAATTGGTAATACATGTATTCTTAAGGTATTATGACCCTAATGGGCACTATCAGGAACTAAAAAATTGACACCATAAGTCAGATGTATACCTTAAAGTACACCTGTATGCAAAATTTAAACAAAGTTTACCGTACGGAAATCAAGTTATGGCCACTTTTCTGAACTCAAGCTAGGATGTTATGAGGGCCCTTTTTTAGAAAGTAGGAACCTTTAAATAATCTGCAATAACATTCTAATGAAAAATGTTTTCCCATTAATTTTTGGAAAGAAACAAATAGTACCATTCAGCTAACAATCCAAATAAGCAAAATTATGGTTTCTACTTAAAATCTGTATAAAAATGTTACCCTACCCCACCCATTTTTACCACGTGTCTGACCATTTTTCTACTTGGGAGCCTAATTATACCCCCGCACAACAAAGTTGTAAGGGGGGTATACTGGAATCAGCTTGTCCGTCCGTCCGGCCGTCCGGCCGTCCGTCCGGCCGTCGGTTTTTTCTTGTCCGCCCAATAACTTAAGATTCCTTTGACCCTTAGTCTTCATATTTGGCATGGAGGTTAGTCATGATTAGTAGATGACCCCTATTGATTTTGAGGTCACTAGGTCAAAGGTCAAGGTCACAGGGGCCTTGACTTCAAAAAGCTTGTCCGCCCAATAACTTAAGATTCCTTTGACCCTTAGTCTTCATATTTGGCATGGAGGTTAGTCATGATTAGTAGATGACCCCTATTGATTTTGAGGTCACTAGGTCAAAGGTCAAGGTCACAGGGGCCTTGACTTCAAAAAGCTTGTCCGCCCAATAACTTAAGATTCCTTTGACCCTTAGTCTTCATATTTGGCATGGAGGTTAGTCATGATTAGAAGATGACCCCTATTGATTTTGAGGTCACTAGGTCAAAGGTCAAGGTCACAGGGGCCTTGACTTCAAAAAGCTTGTCCGCCCAATAACTTAAGATTCCTTTGACCCTTAGTCTTCATATTTGGCATGGAGGTTTGTCATGATTAGAAGATGACCCCTATTGATTTTGAGGTCACTAGGTCAAAGGTCACAGGGGCCTCGACTTCTAAAAGCTTGTCCGCCCAATAACTTAAGATTCCTTTGACCCTTAGTCTTCATATTTGGCATGGAGGTTAGTCATGATTAGAAGATGACCCCTATTGATTTTGAGGTCACTAGGTCAAAGGTCAAGGTCACATGGCCCTTGACTTCAAAAAGCTTGTCCGCCCAATAACTTAAGATTCCTTTGACCCTAAGTCTTCATATTTGGCATGGAGGTTAGTCATGATTAGAAGATGACCCCTATTGATTTTGAGGTCACTTGGTCAAAGGTCAAGGTCACAGGGGCCTTGACTTCAAAAGGCTTGTCCGCCCAATAACTTAAGATTCCTTTGACCAACAGTCTTCATATTTGGCATGGAGGTTAGTCATGATTAGTAGATGACCCCTATTGATTTTGATGTCACCAGGTCAAAGGTCAAGGTCACAGGGGCCTTGACTTCAAAAAGCTTTTCCGCCCAATAACTTAAGATTCCTTTGACCTACAGTTGTCATATTTGGCATGGAGGTTAGTCATGATTAGTAAATGACCCCTATTGATTTGAGGTCACTAGGTCAAAGGTCAAGGTCACAGGGACTTTGACTTCAAAAACTTTGTCTACCCAATAACTTTAGATTCCTTTGACCCACAGTCTTCATATTTGGCATGGATGTTGATCATGATTAGTAGATGACCCCTTTTTGATTTTGAGGTCACTGGATCAAAGGTCAAGGTCATAGGGACTTTGACTTCAAAAAGTTTGTCTACCCATTAACTTAAGATTCCTTTGACCCACAGTCTTCATATTTGGTATGGATGTTGATCATGACTATAAGGTGACCCCTATTGATTTTGAGGTCACTGGGTCAAAGGTCAAGGTCACAGGGACCTTGACAAAAAAAAAGCTTTTCTTCTCAATTGCTAAAGAATGTCGTGTCTGCAATGATTTGATTTTGACATTTTCACATTTGAAGCATGTAGAATACATAACTTAGCAATGCACTGTCTTAGTAACCTCAGATTTGGCAGGGAGGTTGTTCTTGAGCTCATAATGGCCACTGTTGATTCTGACAAAGTGGTATGCGGGGGTATTCAAGCCATGATAGTGGCAGTTCTAGTTTAAAAAAAAATTAAAATTTACCCAAATGAGTGCCTGTTTTCAAAGTTTCCCTAAATTTTTAAAAAAGTATATTGGTTGATCTTGTAAAATATGAAATACTTTTACCGTCTAGTTTTGATTATATTACACTTTGAAAATATCAGGTACCATATTTATTACTAGATTTAGCATAATTTAGCCAATAAATACCTATATAAATTAAAAAATCAAAATTAAACACTTTTTTCTTTCCAAATGGGACATGGGAGATACATAAATAATGTTAAAAGAAAAAAAGAAAGAAAAAAAAAGTTGGCCCTTCTGGGGATTGAACCCATGTCCCTCATTTTCAATGTAGTTAACAGTAGTTCTAGCCTATTTGAATACTCTTCAGAGCGGAGGTAATGCATTAGGGTGCTAATACCTTAACCAGTATTAAAGATACATACACAAAAATTTAACTCGGATAACATATGAGTGTTTAACATTTACAATTAGGGAGTAAAATGATTTTACATAAAATTATTGTTTTGAATTTCAGATATCGCAGACTCTGCTTCCCACTAGAGGGCGCTCCACCTGACTTAGAAGTGGACCATTTCATCTCTATAGCTCAGGTATAACAATTTTCTAGTTGAATGAATTTGTTCTAACTGTCGTATTAAAGTATAGAATGAATTTGTTCTGACTGTCGTATTAAAGTATAACCATTTAAATGCTAGGGATAATAATGTATGTCCTACACCAATAGTATAGAGCCAAGACAGTCTTACTCAAAGCGCCGGTTTGTGCTTAAATTGTAACCAGTGGCGGCATAGCCAAGTCGTTAACATGACTGTCAGACTAGTACTCTAGCTATTAGAATTGCTGGCTGCTTGTGTTCAAACCCTGTCAGGGGCAAGGCAAGAAACTTTTCACTCATTGCTTAGTACTGGTTGGTTCCAGAGAAAGATCAGAGAGTGTTGAAAATGATCAGTTGTTGCCACCAGTCAAGAGCTAGGCCAGCCTCATTCAGCTCATCTAAGTAATCTGATTATAGACTGTACAATGTTACAGCTTTTTTTTGTATTGAAAATCCTTGAACGAACTGTCTAAAGCAGGCCAAATCCGTTACAAAAAAGCTAGAGTAATGGCATATACTGATAAATATAAAAGTACAGGTACAATCTATGACTAGAGTATAACAGCATAATTTTAAAGAAGTACAGATATGATCCCCATGATTCTGGAAATAATATATTGTCGTTTAAAGGTTTATGTTTGTTTCATGGTAAAGAATCAATATCCTTTCACGTATAAAGATGAGCCATTACAGAGAAAGGGGAATTCTGGGAAATGTTATTTAATGTCCCCAATGCCTCATGGTATAAAAATATTTTGTCTTATTTTCTCACGTATGACAAAATTCTGATAAATTATACAAAGAAACATATTTATTTACAAGAGAAACTTACTATGGATTCATTATAAATTTTCTGCTTTTTATCAGAAATAGATGTGAAATTTAAACAGTTCTACATAAAAAGTTTGTTTCACTGGTTGTTATCTAGTCATAAACATTATGACATAAAGTTTAGTTGCTTGGAAATAATAAAAAATATTATTTTATGTATTTAAATGGGGAGAAAACATGAGATTGTAACTAACATTTCCAGAGTTCATGATTTTTTTTTAGATTTACATACTGTAAAATGTAAGATTTAATTCCCCATATACTGCCACATTAGCATCAAATTTGAAATCAGAACTATAGAGCCTAGTATGTCTGAAAATACCAGGATGCTGTTTCAGAGATTTCTGTGATAGCCATTAATCAAATCTTTAGCTATGAGTGCCAGCTCTAGAATTCTTGTATGATATTACTTCATAGAAATTGATTGAATGTTTATTATAAATGATGAATTAATGATCATTCAATGTCATAAGATGACATGAAACAATTTTAGATATGGCAGAATATCTTCTACCGTGTGGAAGCAAATGAATTAATGTTCCTTTAATGTCTCGACGTTTGCATAACATGATAATTATTCAAATACTTGTATGAAGTGATCTACTTAGTATTTAATGCACATGAGATCATGTGATTTATAAAAGGGATGTTAAAATAGAATCCTTGTTAAAAATGTCTTAACTTTAACCTATATTTCAGGTAATCTCAGATCACAGCTTTTTACGTAAACAATATTCCAATCGCTCAATAAAGAATAATAATAATTTTAATTTTTATAGAAAATGCCTAACTTGCTATAGAGATGGACCATTAGGTCATTGCTCACCTGAAACCACCATGCCTAACTTGCTATAGAGATGGACCATTAGGTCATTGCTCACCTGAAACCACCATGCCTAACTTGCTAAAGAGATGGAACATTAGGCCATTGCTCCCCTGAACCCACCATGCCTAACTTGCTATAGAGATGGAACATTAGGTCATTGCTCACCTGAAACCACCATGCCTAACTTGCTATAGAGATGGAACATTAGGTCATTGCTCACCTGAAACCACCATGCCTAACTTCCTTAAGAGATGGACCATTAGGCTATTATGCTTCCTTGAACCCACCATGCCTAACTTGCTATAGAGATGGAACATTAGGTCATTGCTCACCTGAAAACCATCATGCCTAACTTCCTTAAGAGATGGACCATTAGGCTATTGCTTCCTTGAACCCACCATGCCTAACTTGCTATAGAGATGGAACATTAGGTCATTGCTCACCTGAAACCAACATGTCTAACTTGCTAAAGATATAGACCATAAGTTCATTGCTCCCCTGAACCTACCTTGCCAAACTTGCTAAAGAGATGGGCCATTAATAGGCCATTGCTCCCCTGAAGATAGGTTCATTTATGTTAATGATGGATATATTTGGAGGAGTAAGGGTTGGGAAGTGCTTGGTTGACTGTTAGATGGTATCTAAAATTGAATTTATGTTATATTATTTTAGGATTCGTACTTGTCATCTAAAGACACTGCCCAGCCAGCAATGTTATTTACAGGTGAGAAAGGTGTGGGACGTGTCAATGTTGGTGCTGTGATGGGATATCTACTGCTGGCACAAAAAGATGCAGACACCACAAAACGGAGGTAATATTAGTGCTAATTTAATTAAAATGAAAGTTAAAAAAAAAATTTTTTTGTTGCTTATGAGGAAGCAACATTGAGTCAAATATAAAACATGGCAAAATGTTAAGGCTGCAAAATATTGCCATGACTGTAACCTTGATCATAATTTAACAGTGTGAAATGCTGTTTTTGGGGCACACTTGGCAAGAAATAAGGATGGTTTTAGTTTTTTCTGGCTGATAAAAGATGCATATTAATACAAAGTTACTTTCACTACCATCACAACAACAATTATAATAATAGCAATATTTAAATGATTTTTTGTCTTCATATTTTTTTCGTCTGGAGTTGGGAAATTTTTTATTTTGTTTATGGTTTCTTATGAATAAGCCCCTAGGTAATGATCAGTGAGACAGCACACACCTTGATTAATGAATGAACACAGCCACAGTCTCTAGCTACAGTCTCCACACTGATGAATATTTAGACATTTAATTATAGAATAGGGTGCTTTTAGATATATTGGAACATCATCCCAAAGGAAATAGAAGATGCTTTTAAAGCAGACTGGTACATAAAAGATAGATGTGAAGTCATCCCATTTGTGGATTAGAAGATCTAATATAGTGGGCAGCAGTCTGTTGTTGCGTGGTTTTTTGTTAGCATTGTCAGTTAAAGGCTTGATGAAGCAAATTCATTAATCTTGTTTGATCATCACTGCGGTTTTGGCTAATTTTGGAATGATAGTGGCGACTTTGTGGAAATGACAGATTGTTCTGTGGCTGATTAGACATTTTATTTGGATGCACCGGCTGACTTTTGATTGTATGGGACAATATGTACAATTCTCCCTATTTATTCATGCATCTAAATAAGTATGTCTGAGAATTGAATAGCTCAGTAGATGTCTGCTAATGATAACAAGGTTCAAGCCTCTATTACAGATTGAATACTTACTCCTGTTCGGCCTATTGCACAATAATATATACATATGTGAACAATCAGCAATGAAACAAGTGCTGCTAGAATGAATTCTATAGAAGTAACTGTTATACATTAAAACAAAAATGATGTGTATTATTTATTCTTTATTTTTTGGCAACTTGAGTTAAAATCTTAACTTAGTAGGGAAAATTTCATTTTATGGGAGAATTTTAAAATAAGTACTGACTGAGTATCAAACAGTGCAGACCATAGTCAGAAAGCATGAATGTGCTGGCTGATCTTGGTCTGCTCTGTTTTTATGGATAGATTTAGTTCTCGCTTTCAGGATAACATAGAGCAGATAACCTGGATTTACTTTGAATTTACATTTTTGTCAAATACACATTTAATTTGTTCTGAATTCTTTTCAGACCCAGTTCTGCAGCGTCTAGGCACAATAGAATGACAGAAACTGATCTACAAGAACAGGGCTATTTTAGAGCCATTACAAAGCTTGTGTCCCTGCTTGACAATGGCAACACCATTAAACATCAGGTAAGGTCAAAATATAGGACAAGCATTGTGGCCATTTCTTGTCAAGTATTAAAGATATTTGCTAGAAACTTCACAACATTTTTTTTCCATCATGATTGCAGGATACTTATAGTTTGGATTTTTTTTTCTGAAATATTCCCCTTTTTTTTAACATCTAGAAATATCTGGCATTTATTTACCTTGATAGACTCACCATGTTTAGTATGGTGTCTCTCACCATTGCTTTTATCTATAGTTCTTATATGACAGCTCATGTCTGTATTTGTATGGAATGAAATCTTTAGAAAATGATTATGTAATCTCGGAAATAAAAACATGTAGTAGTTGTAAGTTATTGTGTTATCAGTAGATCAGTATTATTTGATACATTTAAAGAAATAATACACACCAGTCAGTCAGTTACTATTTAAATATAATTATGCAATACTCGGATTTCATGTGATATATCCCACTGATTCACCTCCTGTGCCACTTATATTTTCATCCAAAGAAGTATTATCAGTTTGTTTACATGGCTGGCAGTGTGACAGCTGACTTGTTTTAAAACTCCCCTTGAGAGAATCAATCTTTGCCACAACTTTTTGTCTTATTTTATTTAAATGTAGAACAAAAAAAAATGAACATTGTTTGTTATGACAATAGAAACATGTGCCTACAAAACTATTTTTGTTTGAATTAATATGCTTGTTTTCTCTGCATGGAGATTTTAATTGTTTTATTGCATGACAATCAGAATTCTAATAAAATTGAAACAGACAATATCTCTCTCCATTTACTACTGACTTTATGTAATAGACTTTACTTGCATTGATTTTAGAAAATGTCCTTGTTAATTTAAACCTTGACCCTTGCAAGTTTGCAACCATTGCAGACCAAGATCAGCCAACACATCCATGCAGCAGGGAGTGTCCACTCTTATTTTTGAGTAATTGCCGACAGTCAAGCAACAAAAATTGTAGCCATCTTGTAGAATTTAGTACCTACTTAAACTGCAGGCTCTGAATAAATTTTTACAATCCCAGGTGTTGTCTGATGATGGTCTGCACTGTTTGCTTTTCAGTCAGTACTTATTTTGATGGATGTTGCAGCATGGCCAAGTTGTTAACGCGTTTGACTTGAAATTTAATGATTGCCAGCCACATGGGTTCAAACCCTGTCAGGGGCAAGTTAAAATAGCAAGTCAGAAGGAAACTATCTGGCTAGCCTTATATGGGTTTGTGGTTCAGTTCTGGTGCACTCTTTTATCTGAAACAATGCACATAGGGGCAGCTGAGTTCTAGATCCTCTTCTAGTACTGGAAAAAAGCCTATGATTGTAAACCTTATAGACTCTCTAGTTAAAGAGACTCTACAGACTAGATCTCTACTTGTGATCTATTTTAGCCTGTCATTATTGTATTCTAGCATATTGAAAATTTATCAATTTATTGGACACCAAACAGAATTGTGACAAATTAATGCAGACAATGCTTTACCATACATCCCAGTTATATTAAATGATGCATATCAAAATAGGAATCAGATTGTCTGTCTGCAGCTACTCAATTTGCTGTGTGACATTTTCAGTTATATATTTGATATGCCTTAAAGTAATAGTAGCTACTGCATTTAAGTAATGAACGAACCATCTCTGTAACATGTCTATTTTATTGGATAGTAGAAATATCATGTCCCTCTGTTAAAATTTACTGTTATGAAAAGTTAAAATTTTACATTATTTAGGTAAGTTGTATTCATTTCTTACCAGTAAGCATTTTTGAAAATTAAATAAATCTTGACCAATTTAGTTTTGTAAATTCTTCCTAATTCATGCTTGTCAATCGAGTATTTGAAATTATTTTTATATCTATAAACAATAGATTGGCTAGACTGATTAATTAACGCCAATTTACCAAAGAACATGTTACAATGATTAAAGTGGATTGGTCTATAATGTAAACATTATCATGTTGATAGTATTAAGTATTAAACATTACAACAAACCATGAAAGAATTATATATGAATGTTGTTTGCAATTGTGAGATACATGATCCAATATTACAAATATAATATTATAATCATATAGCAGCCAATAAATTGTTCCAGAACAAAATATTATTTTGCATCATATTTTAATGTTCATACTAAATCTTTTAAAGCTTCATCAACAATATTTGCAAGCGATATTTATGACAATATCCATATGATAATTTTTATATTTTTCATTAATACTGTACTTGGAATACTTGTTGAAAATGTGCAAATTGTAGACCACTTTAAAATTCATTTGAAGTACAGTACAAAAAAGTCTGAAACACTAAATTAATAATCAAGGTTGCCCAGAAAATTTAAGTAATAATCAAATGAATAATGATAGAAATGGAACATGTAATTTTAGGGGAGTTCCTTAAGTCCATCAGTAAATAAGTGTTGGAGGGGTTCTTTGCCGAGGGGTACATGCACTGTAGATTTTTTCTTTGCTTTATTGCAAATTGAACACATCGCTAATATTAAAAAATTATCTTAATGTTTGAAACATTCTGACATGATAATTCACATGCCAGTTCTAACAAAAGTAACATTTATACTTTGTTCAGTAATTTTTGGAATCGAAAATGACAACATTTTTATGATTTAATCGCGGAATAATAATTACAACATTATACCAAAATGAGTGCATGCAATTGATTTACAATGACGTTTTAATGCATACTCGACCTATAATTTTGTCGTGATCATGATCTCAGAATGGCTTTAACGCATCACAATAATTACAGAAATACATTATATGAATTAAACCATTCATATGATATTGTTAAGATGATTTCAAATTAAAAATGAAAAAAAAAATTTTTTGAAGGGATTTTGAAATAACTAAGGTATAATTTTGTGGCACATGAGGAAAACTTGTCTCACATATAAGCCAGGATATCAGATTGAAGGTGAAGGTCAATGTCAAAATAATGTAGTACATGGGTACTAGTTTTTGTCAGTCATTCGTAAATGCTTTTTGCACTAATTGGGCTTACTGTCTTGGTTTTAGTTCAATACCTATTTCCCCCATGAATTAATAATACTGACATGTTATAATTATCTTGGTCTTGGTGAATGGACTGATTTCTGAATGTCTATAATTAGGTGTGCATTAGATTTGTACAAACAAATATCATCTGACATATTATTACTTTGGAACAAAATGATATGTTTATTTAATCACTATAATTATCATCATTAGAGCCTTACAAGTCACTTAGAATGTATAATATTTCCATATAAATACCTTGTAATTATTTTCTGAGCAGGCATGCAAGGAAAAAGGAGAGGGGTCAAACAGACGAGAATATCCACTCCTACAAAAGACAATCCCACAACATCATTGATTTAACCTGCAACATTCGTTATTGTACATATCTTTCATAAATTGATTCAGAAGTAATTTATCTCATATTTCAAAAACAAGGAATTACTAGTCACAATCTGTTTTTATGCTCCCGGAAAAATTTCGGGGGAGCATATAGTCGCCGCCTTGTCCGTCTGTCCTTCCGTCTTTCCGTCCGTCCCCTTACAACAAGAGGTATCAACATGAAACTTTGTAGGTAGATAGATCTCATTGAGTAGGTGTGCAGTGCACAAGAACCATAACTCTGCCTTGCCTAATTTTTGAATTATTCCCCTTTGTTTATTTTTACACTTTGAACTTTGTCCGGGACATAACTCTAAAAGTATAAGAGGTATCAACATGAAACTTTGTAGGTAGATAGATCTCATTGAGTAGGTGTGCAGTGCACAAGAACCGTAACTCTGCCTTGCCTAATTTTTGAATTATCCCCCTTTGTTTATTTTACACTTTGAACTTTGTCCAGGACATAACTCTAAAACTATAATAGGTATCAACATGAAACTTTGTAGGTAGATAGATCTCATTGAGTAGGTGTGCAGTGAACAAGAACCTTAACTCTGCCTTGCCTAATTTTTGAATTATCCCCCTTTGTTTATTTTTACACTTTGAACTTTGTCCGGGACATAACTCTAAATGTATAAGAGATATCAACATGAAACTTTGTAGGTAGATAGATCTCATTGAGTAAGTTTGCAGTGCACAAGAACCGTAACTCTGCCTTGCCTAATTTTTGAATTATCCCCCTTTGTTTATTTTACACTTTGAACTTTGTCCAGGACATAACTCTAAAACTATAATAGGTATCAACATGAAACTTTGTAGGTAGATAGATCTCATTGAGTAGGTGTGCAGTGAACAAGAACCTTAACTCTGCCTTGCCTAATTTTTGAATTATCCCCCTTTGTTTATTTTTACACTTTGAACTTTGTCCGGGACATAACTCTAAATGTATAAGAGATATCAACATGAAACTTTGTAGGTAGATAGATCTCATTGAGTAAGTTTGCAGTGCACAAGAACTGTAACACTGTCTTGCCTACTTTTGGAGTTATTGCCCTTTGTTCATTTTGACAATTTGAACTTTGTCCGGGACATAACTCTAAAATTATAAGAGATATCAACATGAAACTTTGTAGATAGATAGGTCTCATTGGGTGGAAGTGCAGTGCTTAAGAATCATTACTCTGCCTTGCCTTATTTTGAAGTAATTGCCCTTTGTTTATTTTTACTTTTTGACTTTTGTCTGGGGCATAACTTTAAAACTATTAGAGATATCAACATGAAACATTGTAGGTAGCTAGATATAATTGGATAGAACTGCAATGCTTAAAGAACCTAAACAAAGCCTAAACTAATTTTTTGAGTTATTGCCCTTTGTTCATTTTTACACTTTGAATTTTACCCGGGACATAACTATGATATCATCAGGAAACTTAATAGATAGATAGATCTTATTGAATAGAAGTGCAGTGCAAAAAACATAACTCCGCCTTGCCTAATTTTGGAGTTTTTGCCCTTTGTTCATTTTTTATACTTTCCTGTGTCCAGAACCTTCTCGTGGAGCATCACCCGGTTCAACCGGTTCTTGTGTTTATTCTGATAATATGAAATCTTGGAAAAAATATAACAGGACCAGCAAGTGCAGACTAGATAAGGGGTCTAACATTGGGGTACAACTGACAACTGATTGATCGATAAGCATAGAGCATACAGTAATGCTGTTATTATTAAAAAATAAATATTTGATAAATATTCATATTAATATCATGATAAATTTCATTTTAACTATGAATTTTACTAACACCAGTTGTCATTTAAATTCTCTTAATGAATGCATGTATAGCCATACTGGATGTATGTATAGCCATACTGGATGTATGTATAGCCATACTGGATCTATGTATAGCCATACTGGATGTATTTATAGCTGTACTGGATGTATGTATAGCTGTACTGGATGTATGTATAGCCATACTGGATGTATGTATAGCCATACTGGATGCATGTATAGCCATACTGGATGTATGTATAGCCATACTGGATGTATGTATAGCTGTACTGGATGTATGTATAGCCATACTGGATGTATGTATAGCCATACTGGATGTATGTATAGCTGTACTGGATGTATGTATAGCCATACTGGATGTATGTATAGCTGTACTGGATGTATGTATAGCCATACTGGATGCATGTATAGCCTATTAGATGCATGTATAGCTGTACTGGATGCATGTATAGCAGTACTTGATGCATGTATAGCAGTAATGTTCAATGTATCCTACAATGTATGTTTAGCCACAAGGATGTATGTAAATAATGAGGTATAAAACCATGATAGATAATGTAAAGCCATGTTTAGCCATGATTGATGTATTGAGATTCTAATATTTAACTGTGAGAGTTCAAAAAAGTGTGTGGTTTTCAATGCATAAATAAGGTGGTATTTAAAACCTAGATATAAATGACACTGGGGCTTAAAGACTTATGAAAATTATGAAACATATGGGATTTTTCATTTTGCTCTACATTTTGCAATTTGTTTTTGTTGTAGATAATCCCAAGAGACATTTACGATATTACAGAATTAAGAAAAGAAAAGACTACATTAATCTAAGTATTGATAGATAAATCATATTCATACTAACACTTTTGTAATGTTAATAGGAACAAGTTAGTTACAATCCCTGCTGAGATATCTTAGGAATCTTAAACTATGACAGTAATTAGTAGGATCAGTTTTCCTAACATAAGAAATTCTCTACGATACAGTTCTGTCATTAATATTTTATCAAGGTTGACAAAATAAAAGGAAACTTTGTTTATATTTATGTCATGCACATGGCCAATACAATTTTATGAACTGAATGAGAGTGTATTGTTTTTAATATATATATTCAATGCAATATTTTATGATATTGTAACACATATACTTGATGCCATATTTGTTTTTTTATTTATTTTTCAAAACTTTCATTGCCGTTTTCAAAGGTTTTGTTCCCAAGATCTATTATAAAAATGAACTATTGCAATATTCATGTTTTCAGTTTTTATACAGAAACTGATATCATTCTCAAAATGCTGATTAAGGCATGGCAACAGACATGCAGTTTATTGCTCACAGAAACAAAGGCTTGTCTCAGACAGCGATTGAACCCACGCAACCAGCAATCCTTAGATTACTAGTCTGACACGTTAACCACATCACACCCGCGGTATTTAAAATGCAATGTAAAAATTTGTTACTTTCAGGTTGACATGGCAATTGATAACTGTTGCACAACACACAACTTGAGAACAGAGATCATGATTGCAAAGAAAAAACTGGTAGAAATGCAAGCAGATCATGATGCTGTATGTATTTACTTTATTGGTTTAGCATTAGATTTATACATACCACAGTAACAACTGCCTTTAGAAATGGGGATTTTATGTTGTATTGACAACAAGTTGAAATTTGATAAATAATTTGTAACATGATATGTAATAAGTTGACATTTCCGCAATGTGTATCTATTGTACTCTCAAATTAATATTGTATTTAAATATGATGAAAATGCTGAATTCATGCTATAAGGGCAATGTGTTGATCACTCCAATGTTAAGAGTAGTGCACATGAATCTTTATTTGTACCCTGGAGAAAAAAATAGTCCCTGATAACAGATACATTAATTTTGTTTATGCATAAGAATCAAACTATAATTGTAGCAATTATTTATTGACATAATAATAATAATTATTTTCTGTAAGCTTGCAGTGGAATTTTGCAAAGATTTTACTGGGAGCACATGTTCTAGAATTTTTTGTTTGATATTTTTTCATTAGTGATTATTGACACATTTTGTTATATGCCCGAAAGGGCATATAATGTTATACCCCCTGGTGTCCGTCTGTCTGTCCGTCCGTCCGTCTGTCCGTCCGTACGTCCGTCCGTTAGCAATTTGGTTTCCGGAGCATAACTTAAGTTCCATTTGGCCCACAATGTTCAAACTTCATAGGATGATTGTCCATATTGGGTAGAAGACCCCTATTGATTTTGGGGTCAAAAGGTCAAAGGTCAAGGTCACTATGACCTTAAAACTGAAAACAGTTTCCGGAGCATAACTTAAGTTCCATTCGACCCACAATGTTCAAACTTCATAGGATGATTGTCCATATTGGGTTGAAGACCCCTATTGATTTTGGGGTCAAAAGGTCAAAGGTCAAGGTCACTATTACCTTGATACTGAAAACAGTTTCCGGAGCATAACTTAAGTTCCAATTGACCCACAATGTTCAAACTTGATAGGATGATTGTCCATAGTGGGTAGAAGACCCCTATTGATTTTGGGGTCAAAAGGTCAAAGGTCAAGGTCACTATGACCTTGATACTGGAAACAGTTTCGGAGCATAACTTAAGTTCCAATTGACCCACAATATTCAAACTTCATAGGATAATTGGCCATATTGGGGTAGAAGAACCCTATTGATTTTGGGGTCACAAGGTCAAAGGTCAAGGTCACTATTACCTTGATACTGGAAACAGTTTCCGGAGCATAACTTAAGTTCCATTTGGCCCACAGTGTTCAAACTTCATAGGATGATTGTCCATATTGGGTAGATGACCCTATTGATTTTGGGGTCAAAATGTCAAGGGTCAAAGGCCACTATATCCTTAAAACTGAACACAGTTTCCGGAGCTTAACTTAAGTTCCATTTGGCCCACAATATTCAAACTTCATAGGATGATTGTCCATATTGGGCAAAAGACCCCTATTGATTTTGGGGTCACAAGGTCAAAGGTCAAGGTCACAATTACCTTAAAACCAAAAACAATTTCCGGAGCATAACGTAAGTTCCATTTGGCCCACAATATTCAAACTTCATAGGATGATTGGCCATATTGGGTAGAAGACCCCTATTGATTTTGGGGTCACAAGGTCAAAGGTCAAGGTCACTATGACCTTAAAACTGAAAACAGTTTCCGGAGCATAATTTAAGGTCCATTTGGCTGCCAGTGTTCAAACTTCTTAGGATGATTGTCCATATAAGGTAGAAGACTCCTAATGATTTTGGGGTCACAAGGTCAAAGGTTAAGGTCATTATAAATAACTTAAGTATTAATCAACCTACAGCTGTAAAATTTTATAGGATGAACAGCGAATTCCCATGTCTTACAAATGCTTCATCCTTACTAAAAAAAAAACACTTTCGGGCATATAATGCTCCGCCTAGCGGTGCTCTTGTTATTAAAGTGTTAATGTTAATAGTTTACGATGAGTTTATAATGCCCGATTGTATAATGTAACTATCGGATGATGATTTTAGAATGTGTGTTTTTCTTTCTGTCATGATTGATAGTTTTATGTAAACTGATTAAGTTGCACTTTCAAATTTTATCGCACTTCTGCTACCACAGACAAGATGGGCAAAAAGCCTTTTGACAGCTCTAGAAGATCCTGAAAGTGGATAATACAAAGCCTTACTTTTGTCTGCTATTTTACTAGATTATTTTAAAACTTTTAAGAATACAAATCAATGTATTTATCTTTATTTGAAATTTTTTTTGGGGTGATGGGGAGGGTCAAGATTAATTTTACTTTGAAATTATGTCATACTTATGTACCCTGATGACCTGGATATTTTTAAAAGCTTATTAATATAATTATGTCTCCCCCACCTCGGGGGGAGACATATTGTTTTTGCCCTGTCCGTCCGTCAGTCCGTCCGTCCGTCAGTCCGTCCATTCTTCGTTTCCGGACGATAACTAGAGTTCCTTTTGACCTACAGCCCTCAAACTTCATAGGATGATTGGTCTTATAGAGCTGATGATCCCTATTGTTTTTGGGGTCAGTAGGTCAAAGGTCAAGGTCACACTGACCGTTGGTCAATTTCTCGTTTCCGGATGATAACTAGAGTTCCTTTAGACCTACAGACCTCAAACTTCATAGGATGATTGGTCTTATTGAGCAGATGATCCCTATTGTTTTTGGGGTCAGTAGTTCAAAGGTCAAGGTCACAGTGACCGTTGGTCAATTTCTCGTTTCCGGATGATAACTAGAGTTCCTTTTGACCTACAGCCCTCAAACTTCATAGGATGATTGGTCTTATAGAGCAGATGATCCCTATTGTTTTTTGGGGTCAGTAGGTCAAAGGTCAAGGTCACAGTGACCGTTGGTCAATTTCTCATTTCCGGATGATAACTAGAGTTCCTTTTGACCTACAACCCTCAAACTTCATAGGATGATTGGTCTTATTAATCAAATGATCCCTATTGTTTTAATGGTCAGTAGGTCAAAGGTCAAGGTCACAGCGACCGTTGGTTAATTTCTCCTTTCCGGATGATAACTAGAGTTCCTTTAGACCTACAACCCTCAAACTTCATAGGATGATTGGTCTTATTGAGCAGATGATCCCTCTTGTTTATGGGGTCAGTAGGTCAAAGGTTAAGGTCACAGTGACCATTGGTCATTTTCTCATTTCCGGATTTCTCCAGTTCCATTCCTGTTTCCATTCACAGTTATTCTCAGCAGTGGGGGAGACATGCGCTTTTTTACAAAAGCATCCTCTAGTTTTAAAAGGATTGCAAAATAATATTTTTCTTGTAACAAAGTGAAACATTGTAAAGTACACTCATAATTTTACATGAATTTTTCAGTAGGTTTTTCAAAATTGAACCTATAGAGACTAATAGATATAAGATAATAAGCATAGTTTATTAATAATTTATATGAAAAAAGTCACTTGATCACAAGTCAAGATAACAAGTAGATTGATTTGAATGATCAACTGCACATGTTTTTCATAGTTACTAGATATTTAATTATCATGAATTAAATAGAGGAACTTTTGGTTTCGACATTCAGTTGGTCAAAAGTTTAAATGAAAGTTTTAGTTAAAGACAGATTGAAACATCAGGTTGAAGGTCAAATAAAATTAAAGTCAAGGCCAGTTATAGATATAATGTTTAATGTAAATATTTGAATTTTTTAGTTTGTTGTAAATTAGATTTTCAAGTTCAAGATCAAATAGTTAAACAAGTTCAATGTCAATTTATAATTTCAAGGTTTAATACCTATTGTGTCATGAAAACATGGAAGGTCAGGGTTGAAGGTCAAAGTAATAAAAACAACCTGTTTAGTCGAAGATTCCTCTTCCTTGTATTTGTTTACAATGAAGTAATACATCAAGTATTGTCTATTTTGAATCCTTGAATCATTTGTCAGTCTGGGAGAAGATATTGCTATATAAAATGTGACTTGTAGACAAATGGCAAACAATTTATACTGTTAATTCTGTATCTTTATACTGAGATAATGTCTTGTTGTATCCTAGCCAGATACACTGATTGATAACCGAATAAATACTTATATCTTAGAAAATCTGTCTCCGCAAGTAACCTTTAAAATTTGATTATGTGATGGTACATCAGTTCTATTGGATTAAATTTGTTTGTGATAATTCTTTTTGACAAATAGAAAAGTTTATAAGTGAATGAAAAAAACTTGGTAGTGGGAAAAAATGTCTTCAGTAGTCTAGCTTGTAAAATGCAGACAAATTTAATTTATAAAAGTAGATAAAAGTATGGTGAATGTTCCATGTTGTAATAACTTTTGTCCTTTTCTTCAACTTGGTATGAAACAATTATAATAAAATCTTTCTAATATATTTTATGGAGGAGTTGTACCATTGACTTTACATCATTATTAGGATTGAATTTTTACTATAAATATACAATACATAAACAAAAACAACAAAGTTATGACTAGGAAACATGTAAAATTAATTGAACAGTGAACATTATTTACAAGAAATATATTTTGTATACTGTACAGTAGTGTTAATATACTATAGTTTAATAATATATCATTTAGATGACTAACACATGTATGCACAAGATTTTGTACAAATCTTGTTGGCTGTGGCAGGGATTTTTGAAAATAATTGAATCTAGTAAAAGTATTTATTTAAAACTTAGCAATCATGATTGTGCCAAGCACTGTCATTTTGGTTAAAAAAAACCTTCTCATTTTCCTTCCTTACAAAAAATGTTTCTTCCTTACAAAACATTTTTCACCCTGGCAAAAACTTGTATAAAACTAAAGAAACAATGCTGTATGTTTTCCTGGTAATGGAACATATTGACATCATTTCATTCATTTATTTTCTTTATTTTCAGGGTTTTGCCTTTCAGAGTGAGAATGATATATTGGCTCAATACAGAAAGTGTGTGAACTATCTTAGCAGATATTTCTTTTTAATTTGCTTCAATGCCTATCTCTGTGATCAGGTAATGTATTTAACATCAGTTAATTTAATTTATTCTTAAAGGGAGACACAGGCAAAATTTTCATTTCTTTGTTTTGATATTTTCATTCATTATTTTGTATATGTCCTGAAAATGTATACACTAGGCAGTCACAGGGACAAAACTTTTGTACTTATAAAGAATAAAATGGTGGTTTCCTAACCTGACCCACGTGAGTCAGGTTACAGCGTTAAGATTTCACAATAGTTGTAACAGTGAACTCTGGAAACATTAAAGAACATGTCAAATGAATGCTTTAGACTTGTTTCAATTATACAATATCCACAATATCTGTTATTGTAACATCCAGGGTTTGTACAAGTCACATGACTTGTTTTAAAACCACTCGGTGATTCTGTAGGGGTCTAAATTTCGTTCAACATATATTGATATATTTACGCTTCAAACACAAAATATATAGAATTTAAACAGAAATTCATGCTGGGACTTTAAAAGATGTCATTTTAGCATGATTTGAGTACATTAGATCATTTTAATATTTTTGCCATTTATTTGCCTGAGTATCCCTTTAAAGCCAGCATTTATTTCTGTTTGATATTCCAAAAATGGTCAAGTGGTAACAAACTTTCAAACACACTTGTTTCTATTTACTATTGGTTCAAATCCTGAGTAAAGACAATTAAATGATTACATGTGAGGATTCAAGCTATCCAGCAGGCTTACATACAGTCAGTGGCTCTCAGTTTTTTTCATGTGACTGTGCCTGAAGTCATATTGGTAATGAAATCAGTAATGTTTTTTTCTTCCAATATAGCTAGAAATTAGCTATATGATCTTAACAGTTTTGGCCTGACTTAAAACCCAAGCAAAAGACACCAGAAATTTAACAAATGATTCATCTGCTTATGTTGATTATAATTTTGATCCTTTGGGGTGTGAATTCAGTACTAGAATAATAGATTGTTTGGCATCAAAGTCCTTCACTTATATTGCTTGAAAAGTCACAGTCTATGATACTTCAGCCATTAAAAATGCTGATTGTGCAAAACTGTTTTGTGATAAAATCATATACCTATTTGCTATAATTTATGCAAAACTCTTGTAATTTATTTTTAAATAGCCAACTTTAAAGCCTAGTTTTTTTCTATTATCTGGCACAACTTATTATAAAGTGCATCTGAAAACAGATCTAAATCTTCTCTGAAAGTAATAATGTCATATGTTACAAAAAATATTTTCTATACACTGTGACATCAGCCTTTTAATCAATCCTTTTTATGGCAAGTACTTCAGGTAAATTGTTGACCTGAATATTTCATAACTCTCCTCCACTATCATTGAATTTCTCCTCAATAAAAAAGGCTATGTTTACCACCACATCAATCATTCTTTAGAGAACTAATTCAATCAGTTTTAGACAAAGGCTAATATTTATTCTGCTGATAATGAAATGATACCAGTGTTTACACAAACTCCTGTGAGAATTTGAGTATTTGAACATACATTCTCCTGCTAGAGAAGTCTTGCTTGCCTCTTGCTTTGTCAAGACATTGATAGAATTCTTAGGAGAAAAAATGTTTTTGTTTTGTTTCTTAAAGAAGCAATATTAATAGAATTAGAGGAAAAATATTTCTGCTTAATTCTGTATGGTGTTGGTAGTATTAAATCAGTGACTTGCAACATCATGTTCTCAAATACTGAAGTGCATTTTGCTTTTCTTGACTTGCCATTTACACAGCAGAGATATTCTGAACAATAGTTCATTAACACCATCCATTGTTCATTAACCAACCATCATGATGATCAATTATTTAAGAGGTGAAGAACCTTTTTAAAATGTCAACTAACAGTTGGTGTCTTACAAAAACAGAGAAATTCTCTCATATGGAATGTTAAAATATATTTGATCCATTGATGGGTATTATGAAAACATTAATGTCTCTGTCAAATTCTAAATTTGGTTTATTTTGAAATGGTATCAATTAGTAAAGTAAACAAAATATTTTCATAAGACAATGTGTTGTGCACAAGATCAAGGTCTGTAGCACCAAGGTTAAGGTCACAAAAAAATCAAAATCAAATGCTTAGAATGGAGTCTGTTTTCATAAATGGTTCATTTATATTTCATTATTCGATGAATTCTAAAACACTTTTCACAAATGTTCACCAGCATGAGACTATAATGTTGTGCGTATAGGTCAATGGTAGGCTTCACTGAGGTCAAAGGCCTAAAATTGAGTTCTTTTTTCATGTCCGGTTCATAAGCCAGTTGTTCCTTGATGGACTTTGACCTTGTTGTTAATACCATTTAGAATCTGTAGCTTAACCTACTGTGGAATACATCTTATTTAAGGATGCTTCTAATGTTGCCTATTTGCACAGGAGATATTGTGGAAACATTTTAAATTTTCAAATATTTAGCAATTGCATACAAATATAGGTGGCTTTCCGTCATGAATGATGCCAAATTGGTTAGATTTGTTGCTATTTAATTTTAGTGTTTCTTAGTTATTTTTGTATTAAAATTCTTGATATTAGATATGTTTTGGACTTTATTGTAAATGAACATTGAAAGGTTTTATGACATGTTTAAAATTCTTATGCCAATTTTTTTTTGTTGTGTTGCAGCAAATAAGAATATTATGTTTTGATTAAAAAGTCAGATTAAATAAATGAATATTTTATTATTTCAGTATGATAATCAATTTATGGTTGGTTTTACAAAATGGATGAATCGTCATCCAGAACTGAACCATCTACGATGTACGATGTTTCTGCCTATAAACAACAGCAGTTACTCCAGGCTCGATTCTGGACAACACTGCTTGGTAAGTGTGAAGATCTTCTTTGGCAAATTTTGATAACATTTTGAAATATATTGGTTAGAGTAGAAATTTGTTCATAAAATTATGGAAATTATGGAAATTTCTCACCATTATTTATAAGAAATAAAAGCTTTTACTACGTATATGAAATGCTAATTTTCTTTATAGGAAGGAAACAAAAGCTCTTTTTTCACTTAAAGTTTTAATCATTCATTTGAAATATTAAATCTGTCTGCTATGAATATTAAAAAAAAGTAAAGGAAAGAAAAAAATTAAACTTGTTCTACAGAAATTAATGATTAATATCTCTTTGGCATAATATAGTAGACAAAACTTTTTGATACTATATTTCTGTTTTAATATAGATCATTATTCTGTTTTTCTCTATCCATTGTTGTATAGATGATATCCGGAACTCGACAAATGTTGGGGTTTTTCCAGCTAATCCCCTGGTACAATCAAACTTTTACCGTTATCGCATTATGATGCACGATAGGTCACAATATATTAGTAAACCTGTTGCGCTTATTTTCGAAGCTGTAACTGTTAAAATTTGTTTGTACCTACAGATTAGCTGAGGAAAACCCAAATATTCTATATTCCGGATTAGTCTATTTGTAAATAGGTTTGACCACAACTTTATAACCATTGTGTATTTGTTCTAACCAGGTATCGGATAACTATGTAGGCCTGGACCTAATGGGTTCTCAGATGGATGTTAGAGTTGCAAATTTCCGAAAAATAAATCTGAAAGAAATCCCTGTATATGGTATGGCACAGCCAGCTGCTGATGTTAGTATAACTTTCTTAATTGATTTTTTATTGTTGTTGTTTTTTTAAATGACTTTGGAGGATGTTTCATCAAAATGTATTGAAAGATATATCTAACTTTTGAAAAATCAGTGGTTCTAAATGAAATGAATTTTTTTTCCAGCAAATCAGCACCTGGGGTCTTCCATCATGAATAATGCTTGAAAGTTACTGTATGAACTGAACAGAGCCTCTTTGAATTCTATTGTTAGAATTTAGATATTGCTGTGTGACATAAATATATTAGAGATTTCTCCAGTAATTTACTGGCTGGTTGTAAATTAAATATTTGAATTTCATTTTGCATTTTATACAGGTGTAAATAATGTTGTCAACAAAAGAAAGCTAGAAATAGTAATGGCAGACCTGAGTGTAATCACTAAGAGCCAGGTTGTCCTGCACTAGCTGGACTTTGATGTTCTAAAATTAACCATTCATTTGCATTTTGTATATTTTATATCTGTGATTTGTTAATACATTGTATTTGAATTATCACTTTCCAAAAATATAAAATTTTAATTTTTAAGAGGTGTATTTATTGTCATAATTGAAAGTTACAAAAGGGGTTTTACAATGTTACATTATTTACTGTTGTTTCTAGGGTTTGTCCAAAGTTGTGAACCACTTGTTAAACTTGAAAGTGAAGCATACCCATGTGGTTCTGATCAACTTACGTAATGATATAATGGTGGAGATAGATGATTCTACATACACTGTCAGGGACACCTCTAAGATGGATGAGCCAGTCATTTTCCCAGGATTTAGTAAAGGCGAGTTGGAGGTAATGCTGCCTTTTTGATATATGTTATTTAACAGTAAGGTTGACACTGCAAGTGTGAATTGCTTTGCAACTGAAATATTTTTTTGCTGTTTTGGTGAAGGTCATGCGCCACTGAAGGTCATCTTGCTGCTTTTTACATAAGGTCAATGGCTATTTGTAGTCATGTTTCACTATCAAAGGCTACATGTCCATCATATGTGAGCGAAATATTGGTTTATATCTTTATTGTGAGATGGAGTCAGCAACTTAAGAATGAATAAGCCCTTGTTTATGTTACACAATAGGGACATAACCCATGGCTATTAGATGACTCCTATTGATTTTGAGGTCATTAGGTGAAAGGTTAAGGTCACCATAGCTTTGACAAATAACTAAAGTACCATTTGGTCCACATTCTTAATATTAATATGGAGGTTGGTCATGAGTTGTAGATGACCCTTTAGATTTTGAGATCAGTAGGTTAAAGGAAAGGTAACTTTGGCCTTGACCACTTGTAGCTTGTCCAGCCATCAACTAGAGAAAGATTTGTGCAACTTATTATGTATACATTACATACTGATAAATTTTTTATTTTATAAAATATGCATATTTAAGCAAGTAAAAATGCCACTGTAACAGCATATGAAATGATGGCATAAGTGCCCTTTTGACACATTTCTAGTTTTCCATGACATATAAGTCTGTTAAAATTTTCATTTAACATATTATGATTTGTATGTTTGTAACAACCTATGCAAGTAGAACATTTTCTCAATGAAACATTTTTGTACATTACAGGACAGAGAGGAGTCCTTGAAGAGACTGATCAGAAAATACAAAACATTCCAGGTAAAATTTACAAAAATCTTGAATTTTGATAAAAAAGAAAAATTACAAAAATCTTGAATTTTGATAAAAAATGAATATTTTCAGAACTCTTATATAAAAAGAAACAGAAAATAAGAAATGAATGAATACTGTTAAATATTGAAATAGATTTTTTCTACATCTGCTATTGTCATATCATTAAATGTCTTTCTGAATATAGATAAATTTTAAAATGTTTGAAGTTGAACCCTGAAATCATAGTTGTGGTACCAGGGGTTTCCTCAATCAGAAAAAGGTGGAAAGTTAACATATAATATACAAACAACAATGTCAGTGTTACTTAAAATCAAATTTATAAATAATAAAACTTGTGACAGCTTTGCAATACTCCATGATGATGTTGTGACAGCAATGGGATACCTTGTATAAAGTAATATACAACAGTTGTCAGCTTTTGGATATCCTGCCAAGAATTTACCAAACTGATGCCAAGTGAAATACTTTGCCTATTTAAAAATTTTATAACTCAATGCTTGCAATGATGAGAATTGATACTGTTTAAATATTATTTTAGCTTGATTGTTCAAAGAATATGGAGAGCTATTGTACTCTCCCCAGTGGCGGTTTCCCAATCACACTTTTGTTAAGTTTTGGCATGTAAGTTGGTATCGCAAAAAAAAGTCAAAACTTTAAAAACTTGTTCTCTGTGATTATTTAACATGATGGGCACAGGTTCAATAACCCTGAGTTACCTTTATACAGAGTTATGCCCCTTTTCTTACTCTAAAGCACTTAAAATAGTTGAGCACACTGTCTTACAGACAGCTCTTGTCATATTCTATAATAAACTTCTTGCTATTCCTTGCAGATATACAATGAATTAGGAGACCCACCCATAGAGAGGGATGTTCACAAAGCTTATACAATACTTGACCTTGCTGAAAACCAACGTTTACAAACCCTGGATATGTCTTATTATAGAATACCCCTTCTCTGTGATGAAAGCCCTACTGAAAAAGTAAATTGAATAAAATATTTTACACACTCACTTTGATAATATTACATGATGACAGTTAAAACAACAAATATTGTTATTTAGAAATTTCAGGATCATTTTTTCATCATAATTGGAATTGACATTAATTTTGATGCATTTTAGGCATGGGAGCACTAAAATATTATGCATATTTCAAAATTATTCAGAGAAGTAGCAAAGAGTAATGATATTGCATGATTTATTGCGATTTAATATGCTGTTGATTTATAAATTATTCTTTAGGGATAAACGTCTTGAATGTCCATCATAGTAATAGCATTAGACCTGACATTAAAGGGACTCGACCAAGTTTTTTTGTTTGTCATAAAAGGACTGAAATTGTTTCATTTTAATTTGTTTTGTTGATATTTTTTATACCATTTGATGTAGGTCTATACCAATAACTTGAGTGTTCAAAATTGAATCCCGGACAATCCCCCTCCCGGACGATTCCCCTTACATATTCACAACCCGGACATTTCCCCTCCCGTTATTTTAATAGGGCGGACTTTTCCCCTCCCGTTAATTTAGCAGAGCGGACAATTCCCCTCCCATTTTTTAGCAGAGCGGTCAATTCCCCTCCCGTTTTTTTCACATTGCGTATAAAAAATCTATAACCATTCTTTTTAAAGATGACAGTTTTTACTCTTAACAATAAACTGTTAAAGATCGGAACTTTTAACAATCATTATTTCACAAAAGTGACATTATACCGCCTTTAATCATTGCCGCCGCTGCTTAAGATAAACAAACTGTCAATAAAAAAATCTTTAATCATTGCCGCCCTTAATTAAATGTGTCCTTGATTGCAAAACCAATTAAAAATGAAGGAGAATATTCCTACAAATGTGTTCAATCATATATAAAATCAAAATGATGATTCAATATGGTGAATATGATTTTATAATCATAATGACGATGATGACAGTTCAATTTACTATAACATGTGCATAATATATTCTTTGCAAGAATCTACAGCTTAATTGTTTTTTTGTTCTTATCAAATGTTCTTTTATTGTTTTGCCGCTGCAAAAATGTATATACCTTTCAAATAAAAAATATTATATAATAATTATATATATTCAATAGCCACGGGAGGGAAATTGTCCGCTCTGACAACAGCGGGAGGGGAATTGTCCGGGTTGTTAAAAGAACGGAAGGGGAATTGTCCGGGTTGATAAAAGAACGGGAGGGGAATTGTCCGCCGTAAAAAAATAACGGGAGGGAAAATGTCCGGGTTGTGAAAAAACATTCAAATTAACTGGGAGGGGAATCGTCCGGGAGGGGAATTGTCCGGATACCTTCAAAATTTCATAACGTTAGTGTAAAATATTCATTTTTATAGAGCAAAATGACATACAAATGAAAAGGTTTTTTAAATTTAATATTTTTAACTCATTTGGGAAGAATCATAAAAAAATATTGATTTCAGTTTAATTGTTGAGTATAGTTATTTATTTATCTTTATAATTTTCAATATTATGTGCCCAAGTTGTATGAAAGATTTTAAAAGATGATCTTTTCTGGCTTTTGGACCTCTTAATTTTTACAATAACTTAAACTAATATGTGGCACAAATAATATGTTACTTTGAAATCTATGGTGGGTAGCATTAAAGCGATATTATGCTTATTTTTTGCTGTCAAGTTGAGTTGAACTAGTATTTAGTAATATATTTCAAAAGATTAACAATTATTATGGTGATTGACCAATAAAACTGATAAATGAAATTATTTATGATACAATATAAAATCACTGAATGATAAGAAGACTGCCACACTCTTCATTACTGATACATTTTGAACAATATTTTTCTAAATTTCTCTTGGTTACCTGGATTATTATTAGTCTGTTTTTTATTCATTGTAAAATATCAAATGAAACATAATAATGGCAAAATGTCAAGTTTATTTATACTTGGATGGGCATTTATGTAACTTTAATATTAAAAGTACTGACTTAAGTTTAGCTGCTCATGATACTTTATAGACTTTGAATGTGGATCATCATTTAATATATAAGTTATTTTTAGCCATTTTGATTAAAGCCAAATGACTTAGTTATTCAAGTTTGTGATAAAGAATCTCATTTTGCCTTTTAATCAAAACAAGAAAAGTTTATATTATATAAATGTTCATGTATATGTCAGGATATTGACCACCTATTGGAGGTTGTATGTAACCACTGCAAACAAGAACGTCTAAAGAACAATACAAGTACAGCCTTCGTGTTCTTCTGTAGAACGGGGAAAAGTCGCTCAACATTTGCCATGGCTGTGGCTGGTCTCACATTGTGCCATATGAAGGTATGCTTTCAACCTTCATTAAGTTTTGGTAATTGTGGAATGCTTCTAATTTCAAGGCTTGATTTATTAATTGTCTACTGTCAATTTAGACTATTGTGATTTCAAAATATTCAATTTATCAGCTGGCAGTATTTGTGTCTCTTCTTACAGCATGTGGAAACAAAACAAAATGAAATTTTATTCCAGACTTGTGCATATTGCAGCATCTTAAAAAATATACATTATTTACATAATTGTACAATAGTCATATTTTGTGCTTGTTCTATGCAGAAGGTATAAGAAATTCAGATTTATAGCACAAGTGTTGAGAAAGTAAAGTAATTTCAAAAAATGAGACCTTTACACAAAAGCATAAAACTCAGTTCCAGCATAAACTTCACATTGGTTTGAACTGACTAGGGTCAAAATTCATAAAATCAGTTTCAAATTACAAAACCAAGGCAACTGCATTGCTTTAATAACAAAAGGCTCAAAATTAGTTATGTTAATAAGTTTTGTTAATTTATTCTATAATGTTGATTTGGTATATTTACCTTTTTCATGTCTTCACTAAGGGGGCTTGAGATATAGTTGCTTGACTGACAAAATATTTCATGACAAAACAGTTTAATATGGGCAAATCTGTGTCCTTTGGACAAAATGTAATTTTTAGAATGCTTTATTTAATGTTAATATGTTATATTACAGGGTTTCCCAAAAGGCTCCCAGAAAGGTGAACAAGAACGAATAAGCTGTCCAAATGCTCAGTATACAAAAGGAGAATTCATTGTAAGTATGAACATGTAATAATAAATGTATGTTTTTCATTATATTTGTCTGTCTAAAATAGACTTTCAATTCCATTTTGAATTCTCAACATGGTTATTCAACAATGGTTGATGAAAAACAGCACTAACTGAAATAAGTTTTGTACCTGGTCCCTTTAATTCAAAATTTCATTAGCTTTATAAATCCTTGCCATTATGAATTTGTCATGAATATTTTGATTTTGAAAGAATGATATTAGAGCTCCTTGCTTTAAGACTAAATGACCTATATGACAAAGCCTTAAATGTTACATCAACATTAGCAATACATGTATATTGCTTTGAGTCTTGGTACACACTTGTAGGCGTTTGAATTGGTTGATCTGTGTAGCACACTTATAGGCTTTAGGATTGATTGACCTTTGTAATCCACTGGTAGATGTTTATAATGGTTGACCTTTGTAAAAAAATGATTAAGTTTTTGTTTATTGTCAATGATTTAAATAATTGCATTAAAGCTTGATATATGAATGCATTGTGATGAGTTCTGCTAGCCACTATCAGCCAAGGCCAATGTGACTGCTATTTCAGAATGATTATCTTCTTATTCAGAAAATGTACATTATACTATAATCCAGCATTGAAGAGAGTGGATTAAGCTCCTCTGACAGCTGTTATTTTATAAACGGTATTTGTTAGGTTCTTTATGTAAGATCAAATTTTATTTCATGGAGTGAGCTTCAAAAATAGTATTCTCATAACTAATCAATTATTAATCCACAAAAAAAGCATTAAATAAACAGATATGATTTTGACAATATTCTGCTGACTGGAATTTATTTCTTAAAAAAGTTTGAAAAGAATATTTATGTCATCTCTAACACAAAATTGTAAGATTGACATTTCGTGCAGCACTCTTTTATTATATGTTTTATGACTGATGCTATCACATAAATCTTGTTCAGAGAGATGTTCTTTATCTGTTTCCATTTCAAGTTAATACGCCCATTTATATTTGTGTTTGAAGTTAATGCTGTAATACTTGACACATGTTGATGATAATGTGGGAACATCAACACCTTAATGGATTGAATTGTTGTAGCTAACTGTCAAAATGAGCAGCAACTGCTTTATACAGATGATCGAGTCAGCCATTACAAAATTTTAATGGATTGTTGTACAGAATTGATTGTTTCCTTTCCACCTTAATTTTAGGGTTCCATTCAAATGTCATCCTTTTAGATTTTAACATGCAATGTCATTTTATAAGCACTTTCTGGCAAAATAGTGTTCCCATTGCATGCTGCCAAGTAATAAATAGTTACTCAATGCAAAAATCAAAAATCATTCATTTTTGTCATTTCTTAGGCTATTTTGCATAAGCAACAATGTCATTTGCAAATGGGAAATTGGATTTGTAAAGGTTAAGATACAAATTATTAGTAAGTACAGTGTGTAATATAGATTAAAATCTTTACCTTGATTATCTTGCTTAAGTGCCAGTTACCTTTGGAGGCAAGAGTCATGTGTTCAATTTTTTTGGTTAGTTTAAATATTATTTGTTTAAGCTTAATTTCAATGAAAGCTTGTAGTTTATTTTGAATCTCTATCATGTACGCTTCCTAAAAGTATCCAGTACTGGTGACGTAAAAGAAATATATAATCGGGTCATGAACCCAGGAAGGCTCTAACCTAGGAACCTTGGGTTGAGAGACACACTCATTAAGCACTAGTAGACCACATCTCCCCTTTGGTTAGAACATGCTCCCTGAAGACAATTTCATATCCTATTTTATATTTTCCAATTTCTCCTATTAATAATTATATAAGATATTAGTAATCATTGCTGAATATCATCGCAGCATTGAATGCTAAGTGTTTTTTTATATAGCACTTAAAGTGGCTCTTTTCATCTTATAGATATAATCTGGCATTTTAATTTAATTAAAAAAGAGCAAAATCTTAGAATATAGAAATGACAAATAGTCAGGCTTAAACCTTATATAAACACAGTTTTGTTGAATGATCTGATTAGAATAAGATGCGTAAATATTAGAGCTTGATTGAAGAAAAAAATAGGAAGAGAAATACTAATATGAACCAGGTCATAGAAATGACATTGTATGAGTCGGGAATCATTTTAAAGCCTTATTTTCTCAGTCTTATTGTGTGATCTCATTAAGGGAAAGAAAATGCTGAACTTTTGAACTCGTTCTGAAAACTAATGTACCAGATAAAATAAGCGCAATAATGTGCTGCAATTATGGTCTTGACAACAAGTTAAATTTGGTGTATATAGTATATATTGTATCTTGCACTGGATCGGATTAGGTCTTCCAATAGTCAGTCAATATTTCTGCTTGGAAAACATATCCTCGGTCTTCTTGTTTAATATAAGATATCATATTTAGATAATATTTGTCTGTGTTTCTGATTTAATTATACAGAATTAAAGCATTTATTAGGCATCTGCATTATATAAGGCCCAAGAGCTAAAATATTCATGTAAAAATATAGTTTTATGCCATTTGAGAAAATCAGAAAACTTTCAAAAATACATTACATTGTAGGTAAAAAGTAATCAATTTCTTGAATGCCATTTCATGGAAATACTTGAAAATAGATTTGTGCATGTTTTCATGGGAAACTACTACATTTCCCTATTAGTCAATCTATATAGACTGTCTGTAACAATTTATTCCGGAGATCTGTGAGTGCAGTAGCATGGCATATCATAGATACTGTGACGATCAGGGTCAGATTGTAAAATGAAGAAGCATTATTATGACATCCTTCAGACTTACCACCCCCTTTAAAAAAATTGTCGTTCATAAAAGCTATGAATGAAACATTTTTCAAGATTGGAAAATCCTCTTCCATCAGTATTTTTTAGTACTTTGGTCAAATAGTTGACTATTGGCAGGGTGATCAGCTGGGTGTAAATGATTCTACTGTACATCTCCTACATACTAACATAAATCAATTAAGGGACTTTCCATCAAACTTGGCAGACAGGGCTCAGTTTTGTCAACATTCTATCTTCTGCATAGAGGGATTTGACTATTACTTGATATAAATTTTCACAATCACGGGATGTGTCACGCCTATAAACCAGGTCTGTTATAGGTCAAGGTCATGCAGGGAGGGCAAGGAAAAATTGTCTACATGATATTATATTCTTCGCCCTTTACCAAATTCAGGACCCACTATAATTTCATGTACATCAGACAGAGTCTTAATTCTTGCTTAGAATTTTAGTCGCATGTACATTTTTCATTGTAATAATTGCCTTCCTTGAACTTTTTCTATCCAGTGCTAGAAATAGTCAAACTTTTTTCCCTACTCACACCTTTTTTATCCATATGCCAATATTTTCACCAAAGGCTTTTGTCACGGGTAGGCATATTTTATGACAAAGGTAACATTCTTTTTTAAAACTAACAGATTGTACAGAAGCTGGTAAGGATGTTACCAAATGGTCAACAAGTGAAGAGAGAAGTGGACTTCATACTGGACGAAATATTCAACACAATGACCCCTATGATGTTCCACATGAGGGAAATTATCTTTGTTACATATAATAGAGTAAGTTTATATAGATACATTCTTGAAACAGTCAACAGCATTGCTGTCAAATCATTTCCTAGGGTAACTGGTTGATTTGAAAAAAGTTATGTTTATAATATTTTGATATTGGAAGTGTTTCATATAAAATGTTATCTTTGGGATATTTATATTGGAAATTTTTTAATGAAAAGTTATCTTTGTTATTTTTACATGTAAAAAGATATCTTTGGTATATTTTTGTTGATATTTTAAAAAAAAAATTCTGTACATTTTATATTGACTATTTCATACAGAATAGCTATTCTATCTTGAGTACATTTTATTGGATAAGTGTCTCTATGGAATACATGCGTAGTAACATTTTCTACATTTTATGGAGGTAATTGTCTCATACAAAAATGTTATCTTGAATAACTTTTATATGGAAGGTATTTCACAGGAAAAAAAATCAATGGTGCATTTTTATACTTAAACTTCTATTTATGCAGTAAGTGTTTCATACTAAAAGGTTACTTATGATAAATGTTTCATATGAACAACAAACATTTGAATAAACATGTTGTTTTTGCTGGTATTTTCTTCATCATTAACTATGATTAACAATGGAAAGCTCTGTATTTATGGTAGATGAGATTTAATATCATCTTTTATCCAAAAGAGTTAAGGCATACATTTCTAGAGGTAGGCCTACAATAGAAGCTGTCGGCTTGATGCAGGTTATTAGCAGTGAACGGTGATAACTATAGCTAGCTCTCTTGATGACAAAATTAATTCCAGTTATTAACTGACAAGTTATTAACTATCAGGTATTAACTGTGGAAAGCTTCTGCAGAGCTGTGAATCAAAGAAAAGAAATTAACTTGAGAGAGGCAGACTGACTAATGAGGCAGAGGTGTTCGGGGATTTAAACTTCTTTGATCTCATTGTCATAGTAGGCGCTATTCGTTAACGCCATTAATTAAATCTCCAGGATGATGCTGCTCTAATCTGTCCAGAAATTTTGAAATTAAATCTCAGTTTTCAGAAAGCTTGTGTTAAATGAGATAGTTTTATCTGTTATAATGAGATGAGGGAAAAAAAGTCATTCGTTTTGTGAAATTTATGATCAATGCTTTGTGATTCCCACATGGTTTAAAAGTATAAGTTATCTGGTTCAATTCAGAAATAAATTCTGCAGGTACATTGATTTTCAGGTTTGAACATTTCCATTGTTTATATGAACTAAATATTTGTGATCACAGTTACAACAGGCATATTGAACTACTATAAATGTCAGGGCTATTGTACCAATTTAAATTTCTAGCCTATCGTATAAGTATAAATGACACAGGCATTTTGTCTTGCCAATTGTAACAATATATAAATGTCAGGCCTATAAATGTACCTGTTAAAAAGGACAGGCCTATTGTACCATTTGAAATGGCAGCCCTATTGTACCAGTATAAAAAAAAAAACACTATTGTTGTATGCCTTACTTTCAATGTACTATTTTATGAAGCTGTGTTTCAAATTGAAGACTTTGTGCATTTGAGCCGCGTCATGACAAAACCAACATAATGGGTTTGCGACCAGCATGGATCCAGACCAGCCTGCGCTTCCGCACAGTCTGATCAGGAACCATGCTGTTTGCTTACGAACCATATAACAAGACGAGAAACTGATAGCGAACAGCATGGATCCTGATCAGACTGCGCGGATGCTGGTCGCAAACCCATTATGTTGGTTTTGTCATGATGCGGCTCATTTATCTTACCATGGATACAGGCTTAGATAAGCATGGCAATTTACAGTCCTAGGCACACTGCTTGTTTTTCTTTGATGATTTAGATTATGTGTATGTCTATTACTGTTGTTCTTGAACAATTTAGATGGATTAGTTTATATTTTCATGCTGAGAAGCCAATATATCAGTACTGGTGATGACTATTTAAGTGACTTAGTACTGGTAACCAATAGCAACTAGGAGCTGATCAGTTGTAGCAAAGATTCTTTAGATCACATTTTTATATTGACATTTCTTACCTTTTTTTCCAGTTGAAGAAATGTGAAACTGAGCATGCCAAGGAACAGATACTGTGCCAGTCTATTCTGTTCCTAGAACGCTATGTTTACCTTATACTGTTTAATGCCTATCTACACTGTGATGCAAGCACACACTGGAAACGACCCTTCAGTAAATGGATGAAAGAGGTTGGAACTTGAACTTTAATTCATTGATTACTTGAATTCATGACATGTAAAATTAATAGTGGGGATAATATTATCATAAGTTTTATCTTTATCACACTTACTTATACTTTATCATAGTGCTATGATCTGTTTTATTTTTATGTCTTCCCTACTGTATCAGTCTGAAACAATAGCATATTAGGCACTATGGCCTTTATACATCTAAAGAAAGTAACAAAAGGGTGGCCCATTTTTCCTAATCCTTGGCCTATCTCTATAAATATTTACACCCTCTATATTTAGTTGGGGTATGAATTTAATGGAGTCAAATCACAGAGTTTTAAAATTGGATGTTCTACTTTCCCTCATTAGTTTTGCAAAATATGGGTAAGCATCTTTTTGTTAGGCTATTATTATTATAAAAAAAAATAGCTACTGCAGTTGAGATATATGACACAAGACTGTGCAACAAATAACAATGTCTCATTAACAGTTTTATCATATTTTGCATAATCAGATGATCACCTAGTGAAAGTACATAATATTACTCCATTATATTGTGTCAAAATTAAGCACCATATAAATAATAGTAGGAGATTACATATTTCTCCAAGCAAAGTGAAATCTTACCCTGATGGAATCAAAAGTAATAAGCATTTGCCACCAATATAGAGTCAAGCCAGACTGCACATCCATGCAGTTTAAACAGGCTATGTATAGTTGACTGAATAACTTTGAATTTCCATCTTGTTATCAAAATTAGTAATGGACAGTTCCACAAAATGAAAAAGCTAACGGGAAGTTAAATGTCATAATAATAAAGATCTGGTATGCCATGTGATGACCTTATTTTGTCAGAGCAGAATCACCTCAAGTGTACTGATAATATGTAAATTGACTATTACGATGCAAAAACATTATGTTTTTTATTTCCCAGTTGAATGCATGTTATATGGACAGAATAATTGTGTGAAATCATGCATATATAAACCTAATGACTTTAGGACCCTGCAAGGCTGCTAGCTATTGAATAAATTAAATCAAGTTGTTTATTGATGCATTAAGTCAATTCTGTACAGTAGATTGTTCGTGCCCAAGAATCATTTGGAGATGTGACATATATCTGGTTCACATTACTATTGACTGGTACCATTTTAATATCCCTAAGGGTGGCAGATCTATAGTGCATCATATGTCAATGCATGATGCGATATGTGAAAGACTTGCTGTCTGAACTTTGTCTGTACAACTCACTTTCCACTGGTTTAAATTAAATTTTGTTTTATGCTTTTACTTTGCTTATAATGCATTGTAATTGATATGTTCTACTTTGATTTTTAGAATATTCCAGAGATTTTGACATCAAAATCCTTTTTCCCCCACACAAGTCACCACACAACCATTAAGAGTACAAAGTGAATGTCATTGTCTTTGGAAATTGTAGCTAGTTGTATTTTTAAATAGGCTATATATAATTATTTTATTTGTTCTTTAGAAATATTTTGTTTAGTTTTGTTAGTTGAGTATCCATTATTTAAGAAATGATATATCCCAAACTGTGATTTTATTGCTCAATAACATCACTGTTTGGAGTTCGGATGCGGGGAATTATATCATGAGAGCGTAGAGTGATATAATGATGCGCATCCGAACAACAAACAGTGATGTTATCAAGCAATAAAATCACTGATTTGGATATATTATTTCGATTCTAACATGACATCAACAAATAAATGCTGCCCGTACATGATAATTAGCTAAATTGCGCCTAATTTGTGTCTGTACTTATTTTCAGCACGTCACATTTTTAGTGGTTACGTCACGTGTATAATGATTACGTCACATGTCTAAATATAGAATGTCTTACAGTGATTTTATAGCATAATAACACACTGTTCAGTTCTTCTATGTTCAATAGTGAAAAATGCGGGTCGTGTTAGAATTAACATTATTTCACTGATTACCATGTCATAATAACTGACAGTTTTTAGCTCGACTATTCGATAAGAATAAGTAGAGCTATTGTAGTCACCCGAGCGTCGGCGTCCGCGTCTGCGTCACTTATGTTAAAGTTTTTGTAATAGTTCAAATATTTTCAAAGTCCATTGACATATGGCTTTGAAACTTTGCACACTTGTTCACCATCATGACCCCAACCTGTAGACAGGAGGAGGTAACACTATCAAGCATTTTGACAGAATTATGCCCCTTTTTCGACTTAGAATTTACGTTAAAGTTTTTGTAATAGTTCAAATATTTTTAAAGTCCATTGACATATGGCTTTGAAACTTTGCACACTTGTTCACCATCATGACCCAAACCTGTAGACAGGAGGAGGACACTCTATCAAGCATTTTGACAGAATTATGCCCCTTTTTTGACTTAGAATTTACGTTAAAGTTTTTGTAATAGTTCAAATATTTTCAAAGTCCATTGACATATGGCTTTGAAACTTTGCACACTTGTTCACCATCATGACCCCAACCTGTAAACAGGAGGTGGTAACTGTATCAAGCATTTTTTTTACTATCAACCACTAAGAATAATCGAGCGTTGCTGTCCTACCGACAGCTCTTGTTATTTTAAGGATTTTTCAGCTTTCATAATTTTTTTTATAAAAGCTGTAAACAACTGTTACAGTTTTTTGTGTGTCTTTTCATCATAGGGTTAGAAATAAATGATATTTTATGTATATTATGTATATAAGTATATTGTATAAATTTTCTTGTAATAATCTATTAACTTCATTTTACAGGTTGGAGGTCGGGCAGGTGTGTATGAAGTTTTGGACAACCTTGGTTTTTATGACTTTGAAGAAACACTTACAGATTTCAGAAAGATGTCTGTGCGATGGAAATACCCAGTGCCAAATGTTAAATGGCAAGGGGAATTCATTTAAAAGAACAGTATAGAAGATGGACTAGCTTAGAATTTGATAAAGTCATAGCTGGTTTTTATATGTATATAAATGTTCACAATGAACTTGTACAATGGATAATTTTTTTTACTTGCAAAATTGTTTGTTTAAATTTGCACTTTTTTGTGCCTGAAATAAAAGGAGTTGAAATAATGTCCACATTCATATAGTAGGTTTTCTTTTGTTGCTTTATGAAACTAGAATATTAAATATACCTCATTGAGAATTCATATTGAGAAATTTTCTATATAATCTTATTGTCACAAACCTGCAAAGAAATAAGAACAAAGAATGCAAAGAAATAAGAACAAAGAATGCAAAGAAATAAGAACAAAGAATGCAAAGAAATAAGAACAAAGACTATAACTTGAAAACATATTGATTCTTATCAGCATTAATTATTTTCTAATCTTTTAAACAGGGGAGAAATAAAGCTAGGAATACAGTGAGTGATATCCTTTATATCTCACTGGTAAATTGAAATGAGTCGCGTCACGACAAAACCAACATAGTGCGTTTGCGACCAGCATGGATCCAGACCAGCCTGCGCATCCGCGCAGTCTGATCAGGATCCATGCTGTTCACTATCAGTTTCTCTACTTGTAATAGAGTTGGTAAGGGAACAGCATGGATCCTGATCAGACTGAGCAGATTTGCAGGCTGGTCTGGATCCATGCTGGTCGCAAACGCACTATGTTGGTTTTGTCGTAACGCGGCTCAAATGTCTTAATAATGACAACTTGATGAAAATTGTTACCTATTATGTATTATTAAAATACAAGTTGTTATTTAGGGTGATTTGGTACATGGATTCATTAGATATCCTTGGGGTTTTTATTTCCATGATTTTATACAAAAATGCCTTAGAGGGCTACTTTGATGTTTCACTTTTGCTTTAGATTATTTAAAATAATTTAATCTGAATTTAACCAAATTGTTTTTAGACCCATTTGTAAGCTTTTTTGAATGCTTCCTCAAAATATCAAAATGAGGTTAAGTGGAAAAATTAATATTCATTAGAATCTGTCCTTTTATATGCTTTATATTATGTTCCCAATGAGACCAGATAAAAAGGATCGTTCAGGTTTAAAAGTATAAAATTGATGGTTTAGATTGTATGTCGAGTAAGGTTAAAAATTGAGAAGGTAAAGTAACAGATTTGGAACTGGATACAAGTGTATATTTAAATAAATCATAATTAGATGAGATTTACAGAAAATATGCTATTTTAATTTGCTGAAATCCCATTCAGTGATAAAATCTGTTCAGGCCACCAGTACAGAGCCAGGCCAGCTAATTCTTTGCACATCCATGCAGACTGACTATTCTCTTGGCCATGAAAATGGATTGTGAAATACATTTTAGCTTTTGATTGACTTTATAAAGCTATTTTGATATTTCAACATCAAGTTGCACTTTTGTCATTGTTGTTTCCAGTGCACAAGATTAATACTCTTTTACACCTACATGAACGTTGCTGTACTAAGGGTAAAAAGGAGGAAGTAGCATGCCTGTTCAATGTAATAGTGCTGATATATACGTTTTAAGTCATTTAATGGTAATATTCCATTATCATTTGATTGCATTTTGTACCAGAGTGATTTTAGAATTTTATGGTTGAAATACATGGTTGATGATTAAATGAGCCGCGTCACGACAAAACCAACATAGTGCATTTGCGACCAGCATGGATCCAGACCATCCTTTGCATCCGCACAGTCGGATCAGGATCCATGCTGTTCGCTTACAAACCCTATTACAAGTAGAGAAACTGATAAGGAACAGCATGGATCCTGATCAGACTGCGCTGATGCGCAGGCTGGTCTGGATCCATGCTGGTCGCAAACCCATTATGTTGGTTTTGTCGTGATGCGGGTCAAATGTAAAGCTTGTTAAATCTTGATTATCACGTTATGAGGAAAATACAAACAAAGAAAAAGACTGAAATGTACATAAGAATTGGTTATTTCTAATGCACACTCATTTCCATGTGTTTGTAAAACCACTGTAATAATTGAGGATAGTATATGACAAACAAAGGCACATGTAAACTAATTTCAACAACTTTATTACTGCGTAAATATATGTCAAAACATACTAACAAAAAATAGAAATGCTTAGCAAAGCACTGAGTTGCATGGAAATTACTTATTTTCTATGACAGAATACTTTGCTTTCACATTCTGGGAATGGTTTTAATTAGAAAGCAGGAACTTCTAGTTTTATGAGAATTGCTGTATTCCAGTAAACTTGCATTAAAATATGGCGTAAATAGATTTAAGTCGGAAGGATAATCACATTATATCATGATTTAAACACTCATTAAAATTTCGCTTTGTTAATTATAGCAGCCCATTAAGTAGATTGGCAATTTAGCAGTAAATATATCATTAGCAATTTCAGCATTAATTGCTCATTATGTCTCTTCATTTAATCTCAGTTTCCTGCATCTTGTAGAGAATGACAAAATAGAGGATTATTGATCTAGCAAATATTGATGAGTTTCCTTCATAATTTTTTACTGAATTTTCTATATACAGTATTGCCTACTTATCTTTTAGCGCATTGTTTACAAAGTTCTTTTTAAGTTATATGATTCTTGTTTACACGAGTTCTTTGTTAAACCCATGCTTTCTGTTAACTTGATTTCTTTGTTAAACACATGATTCTTGTTAACCTGAGTTCAGAGTATGTTTACAAATGATTGTTGTGAACAGGAGTTCTTTGTTTGTATATAATTCTTGTTTACATGTGTTCTTTGTTTACATTGATATCTTGTTTACACAAGTTCCTTGTTTACATAACATTCTTGTTTACAGGAGTTCTTTGTTTACATAACATTCTTGTTTACACAAGTTCCTTGTTTACATAAGATTCTTGTTTACAGGAGTTCTTTATTTACATAGGATTCTTCTTTACATAGATCACTGACGAAACTTTTTTTAGATTTGAGATTTTTGTTTGCATGATTTCTTTGTTTACACAAATTCTTTATTTACATAGGATTCTTGTTTACAGGAGTTCTTTGTTTATATATGATTCTTGTTTTCCTAAGCACTGTGATTACAATGATTCTTATATACATGTGCTCTTTGTTTACATTGGATTATTCTTTACTTGTATCATTGACATTATCATATTTTGAGATTTGAGATTCTTTTTTACACAAACTCTTTGTAAGCATATTCTTGTTTACACTTATTACACAAGTTTAAATAAACTCTTAGTAAACATAATTTTCTAAATTTGCACTCTAAAAGCAGGCTATATTGAATGGTTAAATGTCAAGTGGTGGGAAAAGAATGATGGTCATGCACCCATGTTAAATTGTACTTGAAACACTATTTATGAATTTATTTACTGTGCACTTTATAAGACTATTGCAAGACTTTCCTTTGATATTTTTAGAACTTGTTATTTACATCAAAGTTATTTAGTCCAGTTTATAAGTGTATTTATTGTTCAAATGGGTTTTAAAACGCAGATAAATATAAGCATTTTGATATGACATTTTTGATGGAATGTGAAATGGTTAAACCTTTGGTAAAATGAGTTCCTTAAAATTAATGGATTGGTCCAGCTCATAATTTTGCAAACTGTTGATTATTAATTTTCGGGAATTCAACATAAAAAATTTAACACTGGTCAGTTAACAGTTGTTGTGTAAAGTTTTGCATGACTACCTGCTTGTAGGAAAGGTTTCTGACTCTGGCAGGGTAAAGGTTATACCATTGTTTGTTATCATTATTTGTACTTTTTCTTGGCAGATATTAATTCATGAATTTTCATCATGAGTCTCTGTGATCAGTTTGTTGAAAAATGAGGAAAAAAAGAGGTAAATTTTGGAATATTTCCATGTGTAGCTGATATTACTTAAATTATCTGTGATGTTTCCATTATGTTTACATGAAATATTGTGAAATTTTAAGAAATATTGCATTGGCCATTTAATGTTTTTGTAATATTTTAACATTTTTTCTATATATTTGCCAAGAAGTATTGATATTGTAAAACTAGTTATTGATATTAGATATAATTGCTTATGAATTCTCATTAATTTTGTCTCAAAACCAGTTTTAAGTCTTGGGATTTTATTGCAGAAGTGACATCAGAAAGTTCAGATTGTATACAGCTCCGGTAATACTTATGGCATCTTTAACAATAGACAATTGTATGCATACTAAATCAAAACATTTTTAAAGTTGAATGAGAGTGGCCTCAGTGGCTGTGAGGTTATGGTCAATGAATTCAAATCATCTGCTTTCCAATCCCAACCCAATGTGGGTTCTAATTCCTTTAGGAACTTTGGATTGTTTCATGTGAGGAAGCTGTTAGGCTAGCTTATGGTCACTTGATCTAATGATGCCCACCCCCTAGTGCCTGAAATAACACACAGAGGATCACCATAGATCTTCCTCCACCAGTAAAGATGGAAAGTCGATATATGACCTTTACAGTGTTGGTGTGACCAAAAATCCAACAACAACAAAAGAATTAAATTAATTAGAAATAAATTTTCTATTAACAGGAAGTCAACTTGAATATGATTTGGAACAGAATGTATTTAGAATTGAATAATTCTAAAATGAATGTTTTAATTAGGGATAAAGTCAAGTTGGGTATGAAATTTACATGAATAAGAACAACATAATGACTTAAGAATTAGACAATTTCAATATGTATGTATCAATAAAGGATAAGTAAAGTTAAAAGTAAAAATAGATGGAACAGAATTCAAAAAATCTATTTAAAATTGATTGAATTCAAAATTGATATATAAACAGGAAATAGAGTAAAATTAGCTGTGCATACAACAAAGGCTAGGATTCGTAGTTGTTAGAGTTCAGTGTTTAAATGAATATAATCAGAAGTTATATACATTGTCTTGTTTGTAGTGTTTATGTATATAAAATGTAACTATTGTATATATTGTAAAACATTGCTAGAAAAAAATACATGTAGGTAAGATCCTATTATTTCATAAAGGTATGATATTTTTACATTTACCACAGTTAAAATCTTAAATAAAGTTGTCTATATTTATTAGGACAAGTTATATAATATGTTGACAGAATAGCAAACAGTGCAGACCATGACCACAAGGCTCGGATGTGCCAGCTGATCTTGGTCTACACTGGTTGCATGGGTAGAATCAGTTGCCGTCGACAGGCTTAAGGTTAATCTGTTTGTTAATGTTTCTGGAATAGCCATGCTGCCAATTTGGATCTGCCCAGTATCAGTTGAAGGATTTAAATTTCAAAAATACTTAAAATTGGGTATAAATTATTGTCTCTTAAGACAGCATTGATGTACAATGTGGTCTGGCTGTATATTACTAGTGTAGACCTATCATGTGTCCACTTAAGTTTAAAGAAATTGTTATATACATATATGTCTTGTTGTTCACCAAAGAACAAAGCGCATTTTGAATTTTGATTTATTTATTTACTTGATTATTTATTGCAAAGATTTCTTTCATTTTAATGTGTGCGATATTTTGTATGTGCAATAATTGTGTCCTTTATTTTGATTTTGTAATTTATTTGGAATTGGTGTAATCTATTGAAACGTTGTTACAAACTTTTGTTGGTTTTGTAATTTATTTGGAATCTGTGTAATCTATGGAAACATTGTTACAAACTATTGTTGGTTTTGCAAGTTTCCTATGAACTTGTTGTTCATTTATAAATTTTTATGACCAAAAAATGTTCTTTTTATTTTATTATAATTATTGTAGGTATTGAATTGTTATTCTTTTCTGTTGAATGTCTTATGTGGCACCAATATTAGAGTGATTTCGATCATGTATTCATATTATTTTCTAATAATTTGAATAATTTTATGGTTAATTAATTAATTTTTTTATTAATTAATAAATTAATTAATTAATGTATGTGAATAATGAATTCAGATCAATGTAGTGTTGTAGTTTTAAGTTATAAATCTCAGTTATTGATAAGTTTTTGTGTTAAAATTATTTCTGCAGGAAAAGTTAAATCTAAATATGTTAAGTTATTATTGATATATAAGGCATAAACATATATAAACTACTGTAAATATGTTTGTGTCTTTAACTTGTGAGTAGAATTACATCTGTTTTGCCCTTATTTGCATTATGCAAGGGACATTATACATGCAGCATTGTATTTTTTGAAAGAAAGAGTTGTCTACCTTACATTGTAAAATTTTCCCTTTTTATTTCACTATGTTGCCCCTTATCTCAACATACAACAAAAACGTAACAATGTGAAATGATCAGAGGATTTACTAAATGTCCATGAGATGCAAAAAGATCAAATAAAATGATCAACAGAATAAAACTAGAACTCATTGTATAGCTTGTACCAGTGTTTTAATGTATTTTTGTGCAATACATTTGTATATATTTCTAGGCATAAATTACAAAACAGCAACTTGTTGATTTTTCGGTATATGTTACAAACATTAACATTACTAATAATCAATTAAGTTACATGTATGTTTAATATAATTACAACATTAAGGCAGGTAAGATTTTAATGAAATTCAGCAACTCTAAGTTGTTATGGATACTGTTCTTTTTTCAGAAAAAGATTGATTTGCTAAATGTTAACCATTGTGTTAATAAAATATTGTTCAACTGATTGTTTTATTTTTCTTAAAGATTCAAAGCATGGAAAATTGTAGCATTTTCAGCGTTGTCATGTATAACTTGTGGTGTTTGTACACGATTCATGCAAACAAATGACACCAGTGTTTGCTTCAAACCACAAATAAGAATGTTTCAATATCCTCCAAATTTGTTTATGGAACTTATAAATCAGCAAACATTTTATTATTTTGTTATGTTTTGTTTTTCAATATAAGCTTGTGTTATCACATTATCTGGTTGTGATATACTTCGTATATATGTATACTATATGTAACTTTCTTTTTATGATTAAATAAAATTTTGACATTTATGCAGTGTTGATGTTTTTATAACTGACCAAAATTTCTGGTATTTTAAAATGCCTGGTATTTTAGCCACATGTGTATAGTAATGATTATCAGCTGATGAATTTGAGAACAATTAATAAATCAAAAAATCATTAAATACATTGTCAGCTCCTTTTTTTTCGAAAAAAAAAAGCTGAACTTGTTTCATGACCTATTTGTTGATAGTTCTGGTTAAGTATTCCTTTCATTAACATTTACAGTTTAACATTTTTCATTGGCACATGTTTATCATTTACTTTAATACCAGCAATGTTATTAAATTGAAACTTAGTATGTGGATGCACCATGATGAGTTAGTTGCAACTGTCACATTTTCTGGTCAGAAGGTCAAGGTCACATGTATTTTCAAAACATTGAAATTTGTAATTAAATGAAAGTGGAGTTAAGAAACAAGTGGTATTGCTGCTGCTGTAATTGCTCTCTTTAGGGTCATAGAATCTAAGAAATAAAAAAATTTTTACTTTTAACTACTGGTGTACTTAAATGATTAAACTAGCCATATTTTTATTCATGCTGCATTTGACTAAATGTTTTCAAGCACTTCAGTTCAAATTGTGCAGGTGATTTTAACTTATCTGAAAACTGGTGAATAAACCACAGGTTTTTATTTTTTGTAATCTTTAATATTTAAAATTCGCGATTACCCCTATGCAGTTAATATCATTTATGTCATAAATAGTGTATGATATATACATGTATATTTTGTACTTAAATATTTTATGCAAGACACAGTCGTAAAAAACTTGATTCATCCATGCTGGCGCTCTAATGTGTGCATTTGTGATTATAAGTAATGTGTCTGTCTTTATGTACAATTTAAAGCCCTATTGACCATATTTCATAGGAATAATCCTGACTGCCTACAAGTTAAATAAATGGTTCCAGTCGGATGCATTAGTAGGTCAAAAGGGCTAAAATATACGTAAATCAGATCTTTAAAAATCATTTCCTCAGTAACTGCAGTGCCCAACACCCGGGTTCACTTAGTTTATATAGACTTTTATAGTAAAAATAAATTTCTCTTTTCTGAAAATACACAGCCCAGAGCCTCGGGACATAGATATATGTTGCACAATCTTGTGATCCAATACAAAAGTTCCATGTTTCTGGGGCAAAAATTCAGCTCGTGAAAAAAAAGAACAACAGATATGTACAGAGCTTGTATATTTGGCATACATTAATCATGCCCCTAGAGTTAAAATTTACTCCGCCCCAATGCTCGATTTGTTACTGAGAAAATCGCATTTAAGTTATGTGTGAAACTACAATTCCTACTGTAAAGGTTTTATGGCCAGTGCCTTCAACAAAAGATATTTTAATGGCGCCAACTTAGTTTACATATAATTATATAGTAAACATGTCTAAACAATCTTTTCCGAAACTACATTGACCAGAACATAGATATTCTGTCTCATCATCTTGTAGTTCTATCATATCAATCATGCGTCAAGGGTAAAATTGACCCTGTCGAGAAAGTCACTTAGTTTATAAACACTTTGATACATTTCAATTTTGCGGAAAACTACAACGACCTGAACTTAAGTAGTTGGCATGTCACATTTCCTTGTGGACCTCTACAAGTACTTATACAGCTTTGATAAAAACTGAAAAACCCATAGTTATCTATTTTCTGATGTCTGCATCGAAAACTGTGAATTTTTAGCAGGTCTCAGGTGAGTCTTATCTTCTTTAAGCAAATCAGTTTGCATATCCCTATAAACTTACTATTAAATGTGTTTGCTTTTAGAATAAAAATATCATTTCATTTGTCTTCTCAAAAATGCTTCGATACATGCGTTCAATCAAACCTTGATTTTCACGTGCATTTGTGTGTTATTCATCTTCAGCTCGTTACACTGCTTACACGTTTTTCACGTGCCTGAAATATAAATTTGGCTTCCCCTAAAGTACAAAATACATTAGTGCACTAGACTGATCTACATCGGGCTAGGATTGCCTAACTTACGCACACTTTTTCCATGCTTTGTGATAAAATGTGTGGCTAACCTGTAGTATTTACTGTTATTCAAGAGCAGTACAAATTTAAATTGATTGAGGCCCTAGGGGGGAAAATATATTTATGCCCCTATATATTGTTTTGATCTGTCAGTTTGAGCAATCATGCTTAACTGTTGGTGTGCTAGATGTAAGATATTTGGAGAAAATGTCAAAGCATGCCACAGAGAAGAGTTGGCATAGACGAGACAATATACCTATGTTGTGAAAAGATGTAGACAATAACTACCAAACACACCTTAAATTCTTTACATGTGACAAACATACGAGTAACTGTTGTGTAAAGTGCAGTGGGTAAGAGTTCTTCTATATAAAATGTATTCATGGCACTAGAAGTCAGTGATATCGTCCTGTTGTATTCAAACCAGACAGAGTAAAACCTTTTAGGTCATCACAGACACAACTCTGTCCGACGAGATACACGAAATTCAATAAGGATATAAATGATATATCAGACATAAGAAATCTGATTTTTCTACACAAACTTAACAATATAATTTGGTGGATCATGTATAATGGAATGTCAGAATGATTCTGTACGCTGTATTTAATAGTAATGAAATTGCGGCACGTGTTGCATACATGAACACATAAGTTTCAAATAATGTTCTCACAGTATTTATAAAATATTATAATAACAGCGATCACAATCTAGGATGTGTTGGGGTGTCAGACTGTTCAATTTAGTAATCGTACGCCGTCTACATGTACTTCAATACTTACAGTAAAACAATATTACTGTTTTTCTTCATGCGACAACCGTCCAGACTTCTCTTCAAGTAAAGCTCGTGGTTTTAGAGTATTTTGCAGTGCAAGTGCGGAACAAGGATAGTGTACGTCTGTTATGGATCGCAGGTAAGACTTTTGTCAATATCAGAAGCAGCTGAAAAGACTATAAAAGACGCCAATGTTAATATTGATCAAATATCCATCATTTTAAAGAACATTCGAATATTTTTCATTTTTCATTTCAAACTATCAGATGTTTATTTATCCTTTCATATTTGTGATTGACATAATTTTACGAAAACAAAACAACTCCTATCCTCAATTCTTGTCTTCTTTCTTGCATACATATTACCACTAGTACAATATGACAGCAAACTTCTAGATAAGTAACAGATGGATCAATTGCTACCATTTGCATATCATTTACAAGAACTTCTTACATTTTATGAGTATCACAACCCATGCTTTCAAATATATAAAAACCTAAATAAATTGGTCATCTAGTGTATACATACGTTTTGTAGATTTATTGTTGCCAGTGCTATACATAAATCCAATAATTTGGACAGTTATATTATAAATCTACATATATGGCGGTGTAGGACCTACAATGGTGTCTGTTTATGGAAGTTAAACATGAAATATGGCAAAACCGGCAATACATTTCTGTAAGTGCCTAATTTATAACTATGTATTATTGCCTATTTGAATTGGTTTCCCTTATATGATTTAACTAGGGGAGAAAATGGCGTAGGGCAATTTGACGTCTAATATTCTTCTACATGACATTTTTATTGCAGCATTCCTAAAGTTGTAATGAAATGTTAGGAATGAAAAGCTGCCTAAAAGTCAAGACTTTATATATTCATTTCATTACTCATAGAGTAGACTGAATACCACGTGACTGTTATGTACATCAAGAAATACTTTGTCATTTAAAATTCAAAATAATCGTTTTCTAAATAAGAATTAAACGAGGTTGAAAAGGAAATTTTATTCTGTTGTGAAATTTAATGTTACTAGTATATAACTTAATAATCATGCTTAAGACATTCAAATGAGACGATGGTATTGTCATTTCTTTAAACTTTAAATGCCGGTGACAATTTTCCTTTTTTGCATATCTGCATAATATATTTTTATATGTTTTCTTGGTGTAGTAGAAAGTAGCTTGGGTGATGTTGGAGCGTATGTCGGATATGCCATAAATAATAATGCACGAAGGGATCACCACCGCTATAATATTGGTCTAATGCCTTTATAACATACTGTATATCCCATATTGTTATTTATTATCGGTCCATATTACTAAAGCCTTGATTTTGCGTATAGACGCCTAAACAGACGACAGATAATCGTCATTATACGTTTGTTAAAGACTGTATTGGCAGTGTTTATAAACATTTTTAAAACTGTTTACACCATAATGTCTGTTCAATACTGATCAAATTGTCTGTTTTTGACAATTTCTATCATTCAAATATAGTATTTAGAATATTTCAAACATTTCAATAGAGCTTTTAAATTACAAAATTTTCTATTTTAAATATATTTCCCTGGAGAATTCATTTGGAAAAAAGATAATTTAACGAACTCTCAGACGCCAAATGATTGTGTAAAACTTCGTCTCTTTTTTAATTATTCCTTTTACTGGTCCTTCAGCAAAATTATTTCCAGTTCTTTAATTATTTAAGTTCAAATATAGCATAATTAAGTCTCAGGTTTCTGACGGTCACCTTTTTCACAAATGCGACCAGTGCAGACCAAGACAAGCGGGATCATCTGTGTCGTCTGATCATGGCCTGCTCTATTCGCTATTCAGCCAAACCTTGATAAGAAATCTTCCCTAAAATGATGAAATGGTCAAGTCCAGAGTTTATTTAAGATATTCAGTGTTGTGTTAAGCCGATGGTGGTGCTTGGAGTCGTTAGACATATTACACTTTATACAGTCAAACCGAGTCTGTTATATTTGGTTGCATTGATCTTACAAATATTTTCCCAACAGTTTCTTATTTTTGGTTATTTAACAAAACTTCGCTAGAGGCGTAGATGTGGTATCTTATTCAAATTTGTAACTTAAAATTCATGAGCAAATAAGCTTCCATAAAACCAAAGAGATACGATAAACATGAAAATCACTTTTGTGTAAAATACTCGTCTAAAATTCATTTGAATACTCTTCCAACAAGCGTTTAAAAATTATTCAAGTGAGATCAACTGATTGTTGTTTATAATTAATTCTGTACAGCTAACTGTACCTGCCAAGTTTCTCCATTTTTTTTTAAAGCTTACTTAAATGGAAAACAGAAAACAATCTAATGAGATTGGGATAAAGTCGTTGTTTATATCTCAAGCAAATGTATTAGAATTGTGTATTTATTTATCTTCATTTATTTCGTTTTATTTCACTTGTTTTATATTGTTTACATATTAAAGACTCTTTTAATAGGAGCAAATATAAAAGGGAGCTAGTACAATATTGAAGACGACCTGGTTTATCCTTTCTAGTTCTCAAGATAGACAACTCGTTCGAGCTTAAGTAGAAATGTCTGTTTTATCTCAGAACATTTTGCCCAAACTCCATTACATGTCTTTATGTAATGTATGACGTCATTGAACCAAGCTTTGCATGTAAAAAGCATACAAGAGATGATGGAAGGATTTAAAATAGGAAAAAAACATAATCTATATCATTATATTGATACAATAATTCTTAGCTTTTAAGCAAGTAAGTGCGATTGTCAGATAGTTTTAGGAAAGAAAACATCGTTAAAGTTTGGTTTTATGATTACATGTTTCTTTCTATTCAATGACAAGTAATAAAAATGCATTGATATTTTTGAAATGCAAAGTTCACTTAGTTGATATGTTCATATTTAACTAATCATGAAATCTTTACAACATATATAAGTTTCATTAAGATGATTTCGTGATTATAAATTGTATCGAACATTCAAAACAGAATATTAGGAAATCTACTTCAAGCTATAATGTAATGCCAGGAAATGATATGATGTTGAAATACAAGAAGAATAATGCGTGAGCAATTTAATAAAAGTGTGCAACAATGCGTATGAATTATAATAAATCTTTAAATGAATTTTGAAATTTCATGATCGCCTGACGTTTTCAAAGATAAAAACTTCCAGAATGCAAGTACATCACAACACAATGTTTGAGTACATACGAATTTACATGAAATGAATACTGTATCATTCTTATTACGGTTATGTGACAGCTAACTTATATGTTTTATATGATATATACTATCTTGTTGTTTTTAGTATAGTACATGATGCAATGTGAACAATGTAAAATCATGAGAGTGCAAAATTGAAATTGCCGATAGTCTTTATTGATTCAAATGTTTTCTTGCAAATGATATTAAAAAGTTGATGATGACGTCCTAGTGATATAGAGGGACATTGTGTCTGTTTGTTTGTAGTAAATCAAAATATCTTGTTGGTATATAAATGTTTATGCCCAAAGACTGGAGATATATGAATATTAATGTACAAAAGATAGTCTCATACAGACGAAATGGCATTTTTTATTGTTGAAACCTTATCAATGAATTGAATCTTATACATTTGATGACAAGCTAAATATTCTAAAACGTTTCATTGCAGACTTTTGCAAAATATAAGGCATATGGAGCATGGATCTGATATTGACAAATAAATGAAACATTTTTTTATCCTTTCAAATTAAATGATAATAAATGATAGTTATCTATGTTTTCAAAATGTTAACCTTGTAATTTAATTTTAGCATCGTTTTCGTACACATTATAGGTCAGCATGTAGGGTTTTATTTACTTTTGTTTCTTTTTCCTTCAAACCGATTCAATATTACCCTTTGATATCATGCCTTATATTAATCTGAAATTGAAATTTTTTCCCCAACAATTGCTAAAACTCAGCAATAATTTATATTCACGTCTTGTGACTTAAATATATGCTTAAATAAATGTTCCTGGATAATAGGATATCGTTTTGAAATTAACAAAAATGTCATGTCCTTCATTCTATGGTAACATGCTTTCTTTTTTTTCTTTTCTTTTTATTCCCCATAAATTTCGAGATTTGTATAGTAGTTTTCTTTCAAAGTGCTAATGTTATTCTACCTCATATGTTTTAAAATTTTTAATGCAATCGTTTAAAATTCAAGCACAAATAAAAACAAAATTCCAATAAAGTGTTTATTTGTTTATTGGTTGATTTATTGTAATATAGTATACAAAATACAAGTATTGTACTTAATGATGTAAAACACTATAGAAACTACTTTTTGACACGATAAGGTATGAGTATTATAATACTTTGAAAAAAATAAGACATTTGCTTTTTGTTAGAACACTCATCATGAATGTAACGGTCATCTACAAGTACAGACATTAATTACTTTCGCAGAACAGTTTAATGGCCGATGTGTCAAGTTAATACAATTCAAATGGTATTTGAAAGATAACGCTTATATTTACTAAGAAGAGTAATCTCGACCTTATCGATAAAACGACAAAAGAATATAAACAATGTTGGTTATATGGGGTTTGTCATTCTCTGGCAGGCGTCGTATTTGTACTTATGTAGCCGGTACTAGTCAGAAATCCTAATTTATGGGCAGTTATAATAAAACATATAGTATATATTGTTCTGAAAATCCCGAGATGGTATTTTACTGGCAGTTAAGGATAAAATATGGTGAAAGTGACACTTAATTTCTGTCATAAATTTCTGATTTATTACACACATTTGCTCAGTTAAATAGCTTTTCTGAAATCAAAATCATAAAATTGTTGTTGAAGAATGGCTGTATAGGATTTTCCAGTCACAAGCTCTCCTTCAATTCTCGTATGATTTTTTTTTACAACTTCCATGTCTAGGCCTGTAAGCTGCTTTTATTATCATTTGATAATGCTTTATAATGGTAGAAAAGTAGGCATTGTTAATCTTGTATTCATATAATAAAATTACTAACTCAAACAGGTGAAGACTCAATTCATTTGAATTAGTGTCAAAATAGAAAAGTTTTGTAAAGTTTGCAAAAGAGACCTGCTTATCATATTATGCTCAGCTATGATATGAAGTATAAATCAAGATTGATAAACTCGAACCTTAAGAGACAAGAATTAGAAGGCCGATAATCTTAAGGATATGTGTTAGAAGTGTATATAGAATACAAACAAATACCAAATTACAGGTAATGAACATGATTTCTTTAAAAAGATTTGTTCGCATTTCTATTATTCTATAATTCGAAACTATGAACATTTGATTATCATGACAAGGCGCAGTACGTAGTACGTAAAAGCAATAATGTTTCATGTTGTGCCGCTTTTTACCTAACACAGAATTTTCAATTTTCGTTAAAACTGGTTACTCGATTTTGATAGTAAAATTTGAAGAAAATAAAAACAAACAAAAATACTTAAATATATTAACTAATTGATTGTTCAAAAACAATAAAAATAACGGTCGCTGCAATTTTGTTTCGTTTTCGATTAAACTTCGGCATCAAAAACACTGATTGTGGCGTAGTAGTACATGTATTTTAAATTCATTCAGTTTGACACAGATAACACAAACAATTGTCTAGAGATTGCTTAAGCTGAGCGTGACGTTTCTGCTTTAATTCATTCTTTTAGGAAATGTTTCAAAATTGATGAATTAAATCAGTGCGTGAAGAATTTAATGTTTTATTCTAAAGAAATGTATAATCTAGTTTGAATTTATTTCAGATTGTCGTGGTTGTTTGACATTTCCGCAGATAAATCTATGTATCTATCTTTTGTTTTATCAGGGTATTCTCAACAAAAATACATGTCATTCATCTAAACACGGAAACTAAAATATATTTACTTTTTTATGTATCTCTTGAAAGCATTTTAGGATATACACCCTGGGAATCGTTATTTTAAAAATACAAAATCTTAGTTTTATATTAATCAAAAAAGAAGAAATATAACACACTAAAACACAATAGTCTTGGACTAAAATAATGCTGGCTTTTTATACTGTGTAATAAATATGACCTCTTCTTAAGTTAAATACGACTATCATTATGCCTTTAATTAAATAAGGTCCCTATGTCTTTTATGTTTAATACAGCTATGCACAAATTTATCGGTCATGTCATGTTAAATGGTACGTGGGCTGATGCCATTGTTTTAGTATACTCTAAGAAATGTCACAAAAACATTCATATCGAGTCTAAACTTGAATTCAGAAGTGCAAAATTCTCGTATATTGTTCTTTTTACCTTGAAAGACTGGTCATAAAACCTTTATTATTGAAGCCCATTTATTCCCCAAAATGCTTTTATTTATCAAAATCTTCTTTTTTTCATGTCCTGTTACAGTTTGTCAAAACGTTTCTCATGGGCAAATAATCTGTACAATTGTTTGCTTCAATTGCTCCTTTAGCAATGTAATTTTAATGATTTTGCATTACGACTACTTCCTTCTGGTATTAATCATGTATCATATTCTAAAACATTTTCTAAATTAGAAAAAAAATCGTTTCTGTGTTTCATAATGTCCCTTTAACAACTTTTTGATTTGTGGTTTTAGTATTGAAGTTTAAAATAAAAAAATATTTTGATCAATGGCTTTGTTATCACTTGATAAAATTGAATGGCAAAACACAATTGTTCGAGTGTATATATCTGAAACAATGGCAATTTGAAGTTATGAAAACGCAAATCCTTCAATTTAATTTAGATTGGACAGTTTTACACATTATAAGTTTTTGATAATTTCGTTAAGTTTGTACTGTTCTGATGAACGTTGAGAACAAAATTCATGTTCAGTATTATGAATCTCTTTACAAATAATTGTTAGAATACAAGACATGTAACTCGTTTGGTCTAAGAGTGAATGTCTGCAGTTTTTTTAATTTAAAAACAAATTTGTCAAAGACTGCATTTCTATTTCGACCGTTTCAATTTCCTCTATTTTTGTTTAGTAAATTAAAGTTATGTTTATGAATGACATTTCTAGAACAGTGTATAAGAACTAAAACCAGCTGTACGCATTATATGGGATTGTCGTGGTCTTTTAAAATGCCATAGAAATAGTTTCATGTATGTTCTTTTTATTTCGATTGAGCAGGAACTGAGAGCAATGTAAATCGTAATTAATTGATGTAGATTTGACAGTTTTTGTTAATTAACAAATGGTATTATATTGTTAAAATATAACACCTGTAAATGGGAACATACTACGCAATAACCTATGAACATACTTTTATTCCACATCTCAATGCAATATATTCATCTGATTGTTTCCATCTAAAAATGAATTATGTAATTATACACATTTTATTGAACCCTTTTTCACTGTGGCAGTTTAAAAGCACTCTATATATTTATGTAAATCGGCCTCTTGTGTTTATAGAAACACTGGATGAGCAAAAGGAGCAATACAAATTGTGTTTTGAAATTCGCTTCATGATTAATGTTTCTCAGTTATGTTTTTATCGCATATAAGATAAAACAGCCAACACTGAAACATAGAAAAATCAAGATTTAAGAATTCTTGTTGTCATTGATTTTAACCATTTTTTTTAAAGACACGGTAATTGTTTATTTGTAGCCCTATAAGACAGTTTCTGACTGTGTCTAGTATTTAAATTTATAAATCCTTTGCATTTGAAAGAAAGATATAAATGACACTTCAATAAATGATGAGTATAACATTAGAACAATATGACATAAGACTTTATTTCCAGAGGATTTTGCTATTCATTGTAGGCAAGTCTTTCTAATCCTTTTGCAATGCACACCAGGTATTTTCTCAAGCTTTCTTATAATAGACAATTTTCGAGCAAAACTTTTGTACCTTTGTTTTCGTGATAAAAGTATTAAACATATTAAATATCCAGAAGAACGATAAAAAAATAAGAAATATAACTTGAGTGTAAATTTTTTTACAAATATAAACAGTTTAAGTTATAAATTACCCGTTAAAAACCTATTCAGCAAAAAAGAGCATGACTAATTATATTTCTGAAGGGTTAATGTAGGATCATGTGATCTATGACATTTATAAAAGGAAAATGTCACAGGAACACTTTCACAAATTAGTCTGGTAGGAAATTAAGGTAATGTTTCCTGTTTAATGTGTTTAACATTGTTTGTCACGAATACATACTTAGTGAACACAGTTTAGTTTGCTTAGTTCTATATTTATTATAATTCTTATTAATTTAAAGTTTTAGTAACTTTCAGCACGAATTGTTGTCTTGCTCTTATTTTGCCAGGTATAGTCGATGCAATTCTATTTCTTTGTTCGTTATTATAAGCTTTGTTTTAGAGCAGCGCATTTCGAACGTTTACCGAAATTTAAAATGCTTTGAATGGTTTTTTAAATGATATATCGTGATACTCATTATAAGAACGAATACTTTGTTCATCGCCTTATTGTCCATAGCAGTTAGCATAATCATCTTATCTGTACGGTAGTTAGTATGACACAGTTTTTGTGAGGGATTATGCCAAGAATTAGTTCGTTTAATTTCGGACTCTTTTCCCCCTGATAAATGTAAACGGTTAACCGAGTGCAAACTTAAAATATCTTTGAATAAATGGTTAATCGAACGCAAACTTAAAATATCAATGAATAGAATTTCACGATACGCTTATCGCTTTCCATCAGTAATTTAAGCACTTTCTAGTTCATTTGTTTCTTGTTGGTTTAAACTAGATTTTTTTTAGTATCAACGGCAGCTGTTTAGTGTTGTGCGACAACTGGCAAAATAGCCGCGTATCTTCTCTCAGTGTTGTTATATCCATCGGGAACATTTGTTCTAATACGTTACTATTTAAGATTGAATAAATGTTCAAACCATTGCTGGGAAGATAAAAGATGCTGTACCTTTCATAATCTCATATGGACAGTCAGGCACAAACCGAGTCTGCAATGTTTGCGTATTTTCTTTGTTGTCAGTGCTTTTGGGTTATCTTGAATGTAGAATAACGTTCGTTATTGTAATTAATTAAATGAGTATTTAAGAGAATGAACCTGTATTAAAATAAAAAGACATTGAGCAGGTCGTTTGTAAGACACAGAAGTTTGCGGTCAGACTAGGAATTTAATATCTTTTTGTTTAGAAATAGAACTCATTAATTTTTTAGGGCATATTAACCTCAGATATTAATATAATTTTAATTCTATAGAAATATTAATCATGTATTTTATCAAAATGTAATGATGAATTAAAAGCATGTTAAATGCAAATGTGAAATTATGTATCACAGTAGCAGCAAAATGAAATCAAAGTGGTATTTTGACCTCCATACAAGCTACTAAAGACCCTATTAATGTAAAAATATCCCTAACATAAAAGTATATCAAAAGATGGTAAATGGCTAACTCTCTGGAAAATGTCAAGGTGAACCAAAAAAAAAAAAAAGAAAAAAGAAAAGAAAAATAAACAACATACCATTTAAGGTTAAATTGGCCTTTGAAATGCCAAAAAGGATTTTTATTGTAAAGTTAAAATGAGTGTTATTCATACTCCATTGTTTCTTATGTTTGCCAATGGTCTGAACGGTTATGCTATAATACAAGGGTAATGTTTACACACATACAATAAGTCATATAGCCAGTGAAATGCTTCATATAAGAAATTTAAATCTAAATATAATGTAAGATTTTAAGGTATAGCAAACTGAATGTCAAGAGAGAAAATAAAACTGAGAAAAAATTATATGGATATTTTGAAAGCAATTATTTGAAATAAGTCAAATTATTTGGAATTAAAAGAGATATTTTAAGATCAGACCGACAATTATTACTTATAATCTAAAGGAAATTAGACGGTAAGGGCATTTGGCCTTCAACAGCAAATCCTGTGTCTTGTATAGAGGAACGAATTGCCGTGGACCCGTTTTATATCAAAGAATTTTGTACTACGAGGGTCATTCAATAAATAATAAAACCATCTTAATAACTTTTAAACTAATGATTCGAATTCCATAAAAAATTACATGACCATGCGTCAATCTATTTTCGATTTTTTCACAAAGTTTGATGACCTCATATGATGTGACGTCATCACAGCGTGACGTTTACTGACGTCACTTAACGCGTCATGGCCGCGTTCACGTCGCAGGAACAGCGCAGTTACATCAAAATTGAGCGAAAGAGATATTCAATGCATTACAGGAAGCTTGCGGCACCTATGCTCTTTAGTTTGTACAAGTTACTAGATGGGTTAAAGAATTCAAGGACGCCAGGGACAGTGTTAAAGATAACCATCGACCCGGGAGAAATGTTACAGCTACTGACTCGTATAGTACGGTCCAGATAAAAAAGCTTTTAAATCATGACAAAAGGATATCGTGTGAAGAATTGGCACAGGAACTGGAAATAAGTGTAGGGTCGGTTCATACAATTATTCGAAACCATTTAAAATTGCGCAAGGTTTCAGCAAGATGGGTACCACATCGCTTGACGTCGGAGCAGGCAGAACGTCGTTTGAACATCTTTCACGGTTTAGTAAAGAGGGCAAAGATTTTTTATCAAGAATTGTGGCTATTGATGAAACTTGGGTAAGATCGTATGAGCCAGAGTTAAAAAGACAATCGGCTGAGTGGCATACTCCTAACTCTCCGAGACCAGCAAAGTTTAGACGGGTACTGTACAGTCACAACTTAAGATGCTGATGATATTTGCATACGATATCCATGGTGTATTTTCAAGTCATAAAGTGCAAAGTGGAAAAACTATCAGTGGCAAGTACTATGAGGAGTACCTTAAAAAACACCTAAGACCAGCGATTCGAAAAAAGCCTCCTGAGCTTTTAGCGGCTAATCCAATAATCCTGCATGACAACGCAACGGCACACGGTGTAGAGGGGGTGACGTCACTGTTTCAGTCATACGGTCGGGAAATATTAGCTCACCCACCTTATTCCCCGGATATTAGTCCCTGTCACTATGACTTATTTTTCCCAAGCTGAAGGAAAATATGAGAGGAATACGTTACGACGACCTAGACGAGCTTGAAGTTGCCGTGGTCGAGCAGGTGAGGGCATATGAGCGCGGTTGCCTAGCAACGGGAATAGAAGACCTGCCGAAGCGCTGGACATCGGTCGTTGACCACAAGGGATATTACTTTGAAGGATTATAATAAGGTAAGAATGATATCTTACGCTATTAAGAAATTATTTAGTAAGTTTCATTATTTATTGAATGACCCTCGTATATGCAATGCTAGCTTTGAACCTTAATAGGAATAAACTAAGCACAGATTTATGATAATCATGTTTATTTATGCAATATAGAGATGATGTTTCACTCGAAATCCAAATTTCTTACACAGACTTTTTGTTTAAAACACTACGAGACACAAAGTTCTATCTGAAAGAAATTTCCATGACTCTATTTAATGGACACTGACTGTCCCAGAGTTTATCAGCTTTATTATAAAAATACAAATACATGTACATTATACGTCCTTCTTTGATGATTATTGTAATGTTTTTCTGCCATGCACCTGTACCATACTAGGTTTGTTATGTATATAAAACATAAATGCTTTAAGAGACAAGTGCAATAAGTCAATTGTGTAATACAGTATGGACACTATAAATATTTTTAACACTGAAAAATGCATTCTCTATATAATTGTTTACTTTGCATATTTAAGGAGAAAAAATATATCTCAGGCGTAATTATCTATAAATACTTGTGCATTTTCACAGAGCAAACCTAAAAAGTTAATGTATAATATAAATAGACATTTTTACTAGTATTTAGTGTTAGTATAATACGAAATATTTATTTTTGTCAAATAATTGATGTTGCTCACAACAAAAAACCTCTCTTAATTATTGCAATTTATTTCAATTTCTTTCATAAATTGAAAAAATATTAAACAAAGAAATTAAAATTTGAATTTTCTTCATTTTAAATATATTAAATGATAAAAGATGACTCTTGTATAACCTTAAGAAATGGTAAAGATTTCGAAAAAATGTTCTTAAAAGACGCAATTATATTGTTTTCGTTTTGCAATTCTGCTTATATAAAATGTCGGAAATATCTCAGAACGATTTGCTTAAACTCCATTACATTTCTTAATCTAATATATAACGTCATTGAATTAAGTTTTGGATTTAAAATATACAAGTGGTATTGAAAGAATTCGAAATAAAAATATTCATATAACAATGTTCAAGCATTTATACAATAATCATCATGACTTTAAAGCAAGTAAATGCGATTATAAGTTGTTTTTTTTTAAATCATCGTAAACATTAGTCAATTTATCTGTTTATTTAAGTAACATCAAATGCAATGATTTTTTATTTGAAATAGACCACTGAAATGAAATTATATAACAAATAAATCTTTAAAAAGTACAAAAGTAACAAATAAGGTACTATTTTCATTTTGAAGATGATTTTGTCACTATTAATTGAAATGTTCTCGCATTTGTATTGAACATCCAATACAAAATAATTGGAAATCTACTTTAAGTTATGTAATACCAGAAAATAATACCAGGATTGTGTATGAGCACATAGACGTATGAATTATAATTTATCATTCAGTTAATTTTGAAATTTTTTATCACATGACGTTTCCAAAGATAAAACGTTTGAAATGCAAATACATCACAACAAAATATCTCCATACATTAGAATTTACATCAAATGAATACTGCATCATTCTCGTAACAGCATATCTGTGAAAGATCTTGTAGGGAAATATATATGTTTTATATTATACATTTTAACCTGTTATTTTCAGTAAAGTACATAATGGATTATAAACAATGTGGTAAAATCATGAGTGAGCAAAATTGACATTGCCGATATGCTTTATTTATTCAAACGTTTACTTGCAAGCAATAGTTAATAGTTAATGATGACGTCTTAATGATATACAGGAACATAGTGCCTATTTGTTTGGAGTAAATCAAAATATCTATTTGGTGAATAAATATTTATTGTCGGACTAAAGGCCTAGAATGCAAGTACATGGTACCAACATATCGCCGTACATGCGAATTTACATTAAATGAATATTGCATCATTCTTGTAACGGTTCGGTGACATTTCTGTAAAAGATGTTGTAGAGAAATTTATATGTTTTATGTAATACATTTTATCCAGTTATTTTAAGTAAAGTTGATGATGCAATGTAAAAAATGTTGTAAAATCATAAGTAAGCAAAATTTGATATGCCGATATGCTTTATTGACCCAAATGTTCCCTTGCAAACAATATTAAAGAGTTGATGATTACGTCCTAGTGATATAAAGGGACATTGCACCTCTTTGTTTGTAGTAAATCAAAATATCTTGTTGGTATATAAATGTTTATTCTCGAGGACTATGGACATATAAATATTAATGTTCAGAAGTCTCATTCAGACGGACTAACATATTTATGATAGCATTTTATATCGTTGAAAGCTAATCAATGAATTTCATCTATTGCTCAATTGTCTCAAACGTTTCATGGCAGACGTTTTGCAAAATATAAGGCATACGGATCTGATATTTACAAATATGTTTAATAAACAAACCTTTTATTGTCTTGTCAAATGAAATGATAGTTTTCCATGTTTACAGAAATGTTATCTTTGTAATTTAACTTTTGCATCGTTTTAGTCAAGGTATATGTTATGAAAAAAGGAATTGTTTTGGATTAATATTTTTAAAATGTTGTTCAAGAAAAGAAATTACAGATCATGAGGTTTGACACATTAAAGATCAAAATATAGGTCGTTGTTTCGTTTCCTTCAGGACCGATCCAATATAAACCTTTCATATTATATACCTGAAAAAGAAAATTTTTCAAAAGAATTGTTAAAAGCAGCAACTATTTATATAAACCTCTTGCGACTTAAAGTTCTTCTTAAATGAATGTTCATGGATTTGATTTCTTTTAAAAATTCAACAAATATGTAATGATCTTTACTCAACGGTAACATGCTTTCTTTCAGTACTTCTAAATGTCCTATATTTCCGTTTTATAAAGTGTTTAAGTGTTTTTCTTCCGAAGAGCTAATGTTATTATACCTCAGATGGTATGAAAATTTAAATGCAACCATTTAAAATTTAATATAAGCAGAATAAAAAACATGATTTCAAATGGGTTTTGTACTTAATGATTAACAAATATCGAAAACTACTTGATCATTATTGCATTATGAGGTATGAATAATAAACTTTTAATAAAATAAGACATTTGTTGTTTTGGAAACGAAAACAATAATTAGAACACCCAACATCTATGTAACGGCCATCTACAAGTACAGAAAGTAACTGCTATCGCAGATCACGTAAAGAAATGACCGATATATCATGTTTATACAATTCACATGATATTTGTAAGATAACCCTTATATTAAATAAGAAAAGCAATCTCGCCTTTATCGACAAAAAGACGAAATTATAGAATAGTGTTGGTTAAATTGGGGTTTGTCATTCTTAAGCAGGCGCCCTATTTGTTCTTATGGTGCCAGTACTAGACATAAAACCTAATTTATGGGCAGTTATACATATATCGTTCTGAAAGTCCCGAGAAGGTATTTTACTGGCAGTTAAGAGCGAAATACCGTAAAAGTTGCACTAACTCTATCATAAGTTACTGATTTATTACACACATTTGCTAAGTTAAATAGCTTTTCTAAAATCAAAATCATAAAATTGTTGAAGAATGAATGTGTAGGATTTTTCAGTCTCAGGCTCTCCTGTATGAATTTATGTACAACTTCCATGTCTAGGCCTAAAAACTGCTTTTATTACCATTTGATAATGAATCTACTTTAGGTATTATACAATGTCAGGAAATAATATGAAATACAAGAAGAATAACGCGTGAGCAATTTAATTAAAGTTTGCACTAATGCGTATGAATTATAATTTATCTTTAAGTTAATTTTTAAATTTCATGATCGCCTGACGTTTTCAAAGATAAAACTTTTAGAATGCAAATACATCACAACAAAATATCTCGGTACATTTCAATTTACATTAAATGAACATGTCATCTTTCTTGTAGATAAATTTAGATGTTTTACATAGTACACTTTATCCTGTTGTTTTAAGTAAAGTACACGTTGCAATATGAACAATGTTGTAAAACCATGAGTGAGCAAAATTTAAATTGCAGATATGCTTTATTGATTAAATGTTTCCTTGCAAAGACTATTAAAGAAAGAGTTGATGATGACGTCCTTGTGATATAGAGGGACATTGTGCCTACATCAAAATATATTGTTGGTATATAAATGTCTAGGCATAAAAGCTGCTTTTATTACCATTTGATAATGATGTATAAGTATCAAATGGTGGAAATGAAAGCTTTTTTTATCTTGTATTCATAAAATAAAATGACTAACTCAAAGAATAGAAGAATAATTTTATATAAATTAGTGCCAAAATAGAAAATATTGCAGAAGAACCTGTTCATCACATTATTCTTAGCTATAACATGAATTAAATCAAGATAAATTAAATAAAAAAAATTATCTTATCACTGCTTATAGAGACAAAAAAATCTAGTTAGTCGATAATCATAATGATGTATTAGAAGTGTTTATAGTATACAAACAAAAATGAACGTACAGGCAATGAACGTGATTTCTTTAAAACAATTTGTTCGCATTATTATTAATCTATAATTCAATACTTTGAATATTTGATAATCATGACGATGCACAGTACACATTACGTAAAAGCAATATTGTTCGAAGTTAGGTCGTTTTTTATGATATCATTTTCGTTAAAAAGGCTTCTCGATTTTGATGGTAAAATTTGTCACTGCCATTTTGCTTCGTTCTAGATTAAAGTTCGGCATAAAAACATCGATAATAACGAAGTGTATGCAGAAAAGTAATTAAAATATAGTAAAGCTTTTTGATACACGTTTATACTTCGCTGTTGAACGTCGAGAACAAAATTTGTTTTAAGTATTATAAATATCTTTACAAATAATCAATACAATACAAGACAGATAATTCGTGTGGTCTTGGAGTGAAGATCTGCAGTATTTAATTTAAAGACAATCTTTAAAAGACTGAATTTCTATTTCGACTGTTTTAATTTCCTCTATTTGACTTTTGTAAATTAAAGTTATTTTTTATGAATGACATTTCTAGAATTAAAACCAACTGTTCGCATTATATGGGATTGTCGTGATCTTTTAAAATGCCAACGAAATAGTTTCATATATATTCTTTTTATTCCGATTGATCTGGGTATATAATAAAAGAACCGAGAGCAATGTTAATCGTAATTAATTGATGCAGATTTGACATTTTTTGCTAGTTAACAAATGGTATAATTTTGTTATAATGTTACAACTGTAAATTGGAACATACGAGTACTACGCAACAATCTATGAACATGCATTTATCCTACATCCCAATGCAATAAATACATCTGATTATTGTATTTTTTCTAAGATGAATTATGTCATTATACAAATTTTATTGAACCCTTTTCCCCTGTGACAGTTTAAAAAGCACTTTATATATCTATGATAATCTGCCCCTTGACTTTATAGAAACACTGAATCATAATTCAATATGCGCAAAATGAGCAATACAAATTGTGTTTTGAAATTCGCTTTATGAATAATGTTTCTCAGTTATGTTTTATTGCTTTTAAGATTTAAACAGCCAATACTAAAACATCGAAAAATCAAAATTTAATATTTCTGGTTGTCATTGTTTTTAACCATTTTTTTAAAAAAAAAAAGACACATACGATAATTGTTTATTTGTAGCCCTTTTAGACAGCTTCTGACTGTGTCTTGTATTTAAATATATTAATCTTTGAATTTATATAAATGACACTTCAATTCTTTTTTCAGGCGTATGCTGAGTATTACATTAGAACAATATGACATAAGATTTTTTTCAGAGGATTTCAATATTCGCCGAAGGCAAGTCTTTCTAATCCTTTTGCAATTCACACCAGGTGTTTTCTCAAGCTTTCCTATAATTGACATTTTTTCGAGCGAGACTTTTGTACTTTTATTTTTTCATGACAAAGTATTAAACTGATTAACTATCCAGAAGAACGATAAAAATAAGAAATAAAACTGGATTGTAATAATTTTTAAAACCATAATTTAAGTTATAAATTACCCGTAAATATGTTCAGTAAAAAGGAACATGTCAAATTATGTTTCTTAAAAGGTTAATGTAGGACAATTTGATCTATGACATTTATAAAAGGAAAATGTCACAGAAACACTTCCACAAATTAGTCTGGTAGGAAATTAAGGTAATGTTTCCTGTTTAATATGTTTAACATTATTTGTCACGAATCCATACTTAGTGACCACAATTTCATTTGTTTGGTTCTATAATAATAATTGTTATTATAAATTTAAAGTTTTAGTAACTTTAAGCACGAACTGTTGTCATGCTCTTATTTTGCCAGGTAGCATGTAAGCATAGTCGATGTAAATCTTGATTATTTCTTTGTTCGTTTCTATAAGCTTTGTTTTAGAGCAGCGCATTTCCAACGTTTACCGAAATAAAAAAGTTTTGATGTTTTTGTATCCTTTCATCTTGCTGTTTACCTTGGAATAATTATTACAAAACTGGTCATGAAACCTTGATTATTGAAGTCCCATCATTCCCCAAACATGCTTTTATTTTATTTCTTATTTTCTTGTTTTTTCATCTCCTGTTATAATTTTCAAAACGTTACTCATCGGCAAATAACCTAGATCATTGTTTTCTTCCCTTGCTTTTTGACAACACGTATTTTTTTGTGATTTTGTATTTTGTACGTCAAAATACTACTCTGTTTACATTTTGCTACATCAATGACAGAGAGCTACTTCCCTCTGGTGTTAATCATCTATCATATTCTAAAACAATTTCTAAATATTAGAAAACAATTCGTTTGTTTCTTATATAATGCGGATTTACAAGCTTCTGATTTCAGGTTTTATCATTTAAAATAAAAAAAAGGTTTTGATGAATGGCTTTGTTCTCATTTGATGAAATTAAATGGCAAAACACAGTTTAACAAGTTTATATATCTGTATCTCATGACAGATTGAAGTTTTGATCACTAAAATAACTTAAATCTTCAAAGTGTAAAATGCTATATATTAGGTGCATGTTGTCTTCTATTTTCATATAATTTTGTAGTGATGCTTCCGAGGGATCACACTTTATCCAGATTTTTTATACTTCACAACATCAGGTGCTAAGTGTCGTATGGCAGCTGTAAAAAGTTCCCCCGTACTACACTGCAATGTTGTTATATTTTTCTGGTCCTTGGGGATAATTGATTCCAACATTTTTGAGTATTGAAAATCGAGTACCGCTCAAGCGTGTGCTAGGCAGCACGAGGGATGTTGCACTTTTTTCATTATCATGCTGGGGTGTGGCGATCTAATATATTTTCTAGAGCAGGCAAGGGGAATAGAATTTGGCATATTTTAGAAAATTACCTACGTTGTGGAAAGATGTAAAAAGTGATTACCGAACACATCTGGAATCCCTTACATTTGACAAACATGAAAGTAACTGTTGTGTTTAGTGTTCTACTATATAAAATATAAATGCTTTATTTGTTGAAAAATTAAAAAAGAACTAAATTGTATAAAAGAATATATTTGAACATAGCATTTTTGCGATTTCCAATATGCTATCTAATGTATATGTAAAACCAAACAGATATAAACTTTTTCTTAAACCACATTGGGACCTGAATTTACTTTTTCACATAAAGGATAAAAATTATTCGGTTAACATCTAGATTCAACCCATTTACAGTAATACATTCAGAACTACACTGATATCTTAAAACACTAGAAGTCTATGATATCACATGTTGCAAGGTGGATTTGTGTTATGAAATCAGACAAAGAAATTTAAAAATGGGACCTTTTCGGTCAACACAGACATACGAGATATACAATATTCAATAGGGATATGAATGATATATCAGACTTAAGGCATCGGAATTTTTTACTAAAAGAAAATTAACAAAATAATTGTGTGGAGCATGCATTTTTTAATGTTAAAGTGCTTCTATATGCTGTATTTGATAGTAATGAAATTGTGGCAGTTGCTTCATATCTGAACATATTAGCGACAAGAAATGTTCTTTGTTATGAATAATTATAATAACAGTGGTCACAATCCAGGATATGTGGAAAACTGTCGTACGCCGTACAACGCTAGTTATTACCTACAATCTAATAAGAGATGATTGATGTTTTCTCAACCTTTCCTCAAGTGAAGCTGGGTTTTAATGCATTTTGCATGAAAGAGTTTGTGGACAAAAACAATAAAAGTCTACGTAATTAGTCATAGGTAAGACTTTTGGTTGTATCAGAATCAGCTACCAAGACGATAAAGGGGCGAAAGGTTCCAAAAATAACTATCCATAAATGTAATAACCTCCGACAAATATGCACATTTTCATTTTTATATTCATTTCAAAGTATCAGGGTTTTACTCATCTTTTACATTTCTGTGATTGATAAACTTTTACGAAAATACATATAAGCAAAACAAAACAGCTCAACAACTCCGTCATGCCTGATTCTTTGCTTGTGTTTTTTTCTATATACATACAATATATAACCATCGGGAACACCATATATTGCAAACTTCTATATAAATAATAGACGGATCAATCGCTTCTATTTGCATATCAGTTGCAAGTTCATCCCTACATTTAACGAGAATCACAATAATGCTTTCAAATATATAAAAACCAAAATAAATTGATCCTCTAGTGTATACGTACGTTTTGTAAATTTATTATAATATATTATTTATTTTTGCCAATGAGATACATAAATTAAAATATTTGGAGAGTTATATTATACATATATGGCGGTGTAGGACCCACAATGTCGTCTGTTTATGGAAGTTAAACATGAAATATTGCAAAACCGGCAATACATTTATATAAATACCTAATTTATTGCTATATATTATTGCCTTAAAGTTCATGTATATGGTTTAACAGGAGAAGATGAATGGCGGGGGACAATTTGACGACCAATATTCTTTTACATGAAATTTTTATTGCAGCATTGCTGAATCTGTTATGAAATGTTAAGAATGGAAAGTCTGAAAATCAAAACTTTCTATATTCATTTCATTACTTCTAGAGTAGACTGAATACCATGTGAGTTTTTTTTTATAAATATCTGTAAAAGTATTTTTTCCCGTGGAAATCAGCGAATAATTAATAACTTAAAAAATACAATGTCATCAACAATTCGAAATTATCGTTTTCTAAACAAGAATTGAATGACTTTGTAAAAGAAACATTTTTTTTCATTGTTGAATTACTGTTATAGAAGTACTTATATAAGTTATATTAAGCTGCAATTTTAAATGTCTGAGTTGTCCATTTTTATATGCAGGCAAAACTTTCAAAAGCACCATACGTTTGAACAAAGATGTCTAAATTTGAGAGAATTATCAATTATTTACAAAATTTTCGATTGTGAAGCTTATCATACTATATTTTACTTAATCATGATGATTTAGTATATAACTCATTCTGTAAAAATGTTTAAGAATTCAATCATTTTGTAAAATATTGTAGAATGTTGTAATCGTCGTTTTATTTCCTGAGATAAATCAAAATAAATGAATGCACGTTATTCATCTAAAAAGAGCTGAATTTAAAGCCACTTAGAGACATGAAAACCAAAAAGTATTTGCATTCTGCTTATGTAACGCTTAAATCGATTTGAAATACTCATTGGAAACCATTTGAGAAAATAAATCAAGTATCATATGAATAAGTATTTATCTTTAACGTATATATTACATGACCGTTTCGAAGCGCCAAAGAATATACTTGCATGTAAGTTTCAAAGTTTTATTGTTAAATGTCGATATTAGCATTGCATTATGACTGTCATATTTTTTTTATATGAAAATGAACAATAGATAGTCATTTTAAAGCGTGATCCCGATTTCACACACATATAGATCACATACTTCATATAAGTATCCAAGGCATTATAGTAATGTTAGTCTCTATTTGATCGAATTTGGCATTATCTAACCGTGCAGTTCCCTTATTTAATCTGTCAATACTTAATTACTGCAAAGGACACACAATAGGCAATGTTGGCGATAGGAAATATAAATAAGAAGTACATTCTTTTAAGCAATTTGTGGTCATTGTGAAATAATGAAATGTCTTAAATATGGCATAAAGCTTCATTATAAGCTTCAAATATTTTACTGATTGTATTCGTAATTACGAGAATGTTTGGTAAGCTTGTTATACAAGCTTTTAGAAAGATTTTACCAAAATCAAAGTCTCGGTTTCTTGTCTTAATTTCTTTCATGAATTCTAGTATTATAATGGTATTGAATGGCTGTTTGTACGAAAATTAAAAAAAAAAATCATATCCCACACAAGATAAATAAAACAGCATCATTATTGTCATGTCTTATTCTCATATTGTATGTCCGTTATCGGTCAATATTAATAGTGTCTTAATTTTGCTTATAATAATATTATAATAATATAATATTATAATCTTTATTATGCGTTAACTAAAGACTATTGGCAGTGTTGAGTGAGTTTATAAACCAATCAAGTTGTTTATTGAAAACTGTTTACACTCTCATTGAAAAATATCAAATTGTCAGTTTTGGACGTTTTCTATCAATCAATAGTGTTTTTAAATTACAAAATTTTATATTTTAAATATATTTCTCCAGAGATTTTTGGAAAAAGTATAATTTAACAAATTTTCAGACACCAAATGACAAAAAAAACCTCCGCCCCTTTTTTAAAAAAATCATTTTTCTGGTCCTTTAACAAATGGTTTTCAATGCTTCAATTATTGAAGATTGAGTATATATGATCCTCAGCCTTCTGGCGACAATTGATTTCACGCATGCTACCAGTACAGACCAAAACAAGCGGGAGCATATATGTCGTCTATGGTTTACTGTTCGCTTTTCAGTCAAAACTTGTAATGAAATTTTCCTTAAAATGATGAATTGTCTGGTTCAGTGCTCATTTATTAGGAGATATTCACCGCAGTAAGTGTTAAGCTGATTTTACTGGTCATTTAACAAAACTGCGCTAGAGGCGTGGATGTGGTATCTGATACAAATTTGTAACTTAAAATTAATGAGAAAATAACCTTCCATAATATCAAACAGATACGATTAACATGAAAATCACTTTTGTGTAAAATACACGTCTAAAATTCATTTGAATACTCTTCCAACAAGCGTTTCAAAGTTATTCAAGTGAGATCAATTGATTGTTGTTTATCATACTATATAGCTAACTGTACTTGCTGCCAAGTTTCTCTAAATATTTTAAAGCTTACTTAAATAGAAAACAGAAAAATTCTAATGAGAGTGGGATAAAGTGGTTGTTTATATCTAAAGCAAAGGTATTAGAATCATGTTTTATTTATCTTCATTTATTTCTATTTATTTTATTTGTTTTACATTGCTTTTAACGTTTTGTTTATATATTTAAGACTCTTTAAATAAGGGAGCTAGTACAGTATTGAAGACGACCCGGTTTATCATTTCTAAAATGAAATATTGTTCTCAAGATAGACAACTCGTTCGATCTTAAGTAGAAATGTCGGTTTTATCTCAGAACGTTTTAGCCAAACTCAATTACATGTCTTTATGTAATGTATGAAGTGACATCACTACGTTTTGCATTTGAAAGCATACAAGAGATAATGGAAGAAATTTAAATAGGAAAAAAATTTATTTTATGCTTTTCAGTGGATTACTGATTTATCCGTGAAAATTATATTTGATAATTTCACAGTGAAAATTATCAAAATATAATTTCACTTTTTTCAATGACGAAACTACTTTTTTTAAGATTTTCCCCATGTGGTACCTCAATTTTATTTTTATCGACAATTCTGACAATGTCAGACTGTTAAAAGAAATAGCAAAGCTGAAATAGATAAATAACTTAAATGTCAAAAGTAACACAGAGAGAAAACTTACTTCTATTCCTTCAAATTCCAATCACCAAATTTTGTCTCTAAATTTTTTTTGTTTCGTTTTTACAGTCTGAAAAACACATTCCTTCCCCATGCAAAACGGGCTCTTGATGACATTTGGGCATATTAAAGTATCCTACGAGCAATAACTGCCGTATGCTTTATGAAAAATTGAAAAGCATTGTCAGCCATCACTCGTAAAATAAGTTAAAACAACCCAGCGTTCCTTCAGCAAGCTTCCAATTTTTCCATTTTCCTAGCTCCTTTTTTGAATGTTTTCACTTCTGTCAACACTTATTTTTGTCTGTTACAATCCTCAAATAAGTTTTCTTTCTTTTAAAAAGGTGTATGACTAACAAATCCAAATTATATCCTTCTGAATCTTACACAATTATTTTCCTCCCATGAAATACACAACTTTAAAAAATGGCTGCCGTTTACATTTTAGAAAGCCAGGTCTAATATAAATTCGCAGTAAGTAACAGAAATATGGATGGATGGTTGGAATTTTCTCCTGCAAGAATTGTTTGTTTTTATGATTAAAACAAGCGATCATTCATATTTTTTTAATAAAATGAATAAATATCACCGTCATTTAACCTTGATTGGCGGACTTATTTTTCAGCTCAAGACTTCTTGTTTTAAATGAGAAATTCCGTTTAAATGGGGCTCTCAATGGGGGAAACAGATTTTAATATTAACGTTAAAATTATGGAAATTTCGTTTTAACTTGTTTTTAAGCATAAAATAAAAAGAAAATTTGTCTGTTTGTTGTGTAAGATGTAATTTTATTTCATCTCGTGAACTTTAAAAACAGTATTCTCACTCGTGGCTACGCCACTCGTGAAAATACTGTTTTTAAAGCTCACTCGATGAAATAAAATTTCATCTTACACACAAACAAACAAATATCCTCTATATAACAATGTTTTATATTGATACAATAATTCTTTACTTTTAAGCAAGTAAGTTCGATTGTCAGTTAGTTATACAAAAAAAATAATAAAAATAAACATAAATGTATTTATTAGATTATGAAAGGCGATCTAAGGTTATGAAATATGATAAACAAGATCAACAAGGAAAGGCGGCGTTCAATGAACGCAACCTGCCTGCATATCACAGACAAGACCTCAAAAGACAATTCAAAACGCAGGCAATATATCCTAGGGGTGATTATGTAGTATTCAAGTTAGAATACTGGAACCACCAAACATGTATACACAACAATTGTTTCGTGCTAAACGGTCTTAAGGATAAAAAATATAACATCTTTGATTAAATGTACGGGGGGACTTTTTACAGCCGCGAAACGGTACAAATAACGCTGATGTAACCATAAAACAGAGAAAAACAGAATCATTAAAGAAAACCCAACACGGCAAAATTGAAAATGTTGCAGGCTCTGTTTGATTGAGCCTGTTCATGGACGATACTGGTAAGTGGAAGCTACCGTCCACTACCACTAGCACTAGTGGGGCGGGAAATTGAGAAAATAGTGCAAATGGTGATACAAGCATGAAATTTTCAGGAAATTATCTTTAGACCACGTAGATTTCAAAAGGGAAGTGGGCCCAAAAATATCTCTGCTCATTCAAGATGGCTGCCATTTTTAAAATGGCCGCCATATAAATTTGACGTACATAAATAGCTCATTCAGTCAAAATTTTTGTAAAGACCTGAAACTTACACCATAGCATTATAAAGTGTCTCCTTTACAAAAATTTTAATCTTACAATATTCCGCTTTCAAACATCTTGTCAATCTAAGATGGCGTCCAATATGGCCGCCGATTTTATGCAAAACTGTTATATAATTTCTATAGTATAATGTGTAGCAAAATTATGTTTATTTCGATAAAACAGTGTTTAAACATATCAGAAATAATCAAATCACATGTAAATCATAATGAAAGTAAAGTTTTTTTTAAGTTTATGTCTAGAAATATCTGGAAAGACATCAGGAAAAAATCTAATTTTTGAATATTTCTTTAATTTGGTTATATAAATCTATATGCAAAATTAAAAAAAAAATACTGTTATGTCTTATTAGTCATTCAATTAAAAATATGGGTTTGTTGTTAACATGTAAGAAAACCATAAAAACTGTAGGTTTTATATTTTGTCAAAGTGGGTGGGGTAAATTTATCAGAAAATTATAAAAAGAAAAACAACAAAATTTACACTGGTAAGTTATTTCTATTTCTTCACTTTTTCTTTTAATGCAAATGTTACCTATTAAAAAGTTTTCTTTATTGGACAAAGGTATTTTTGTCTTTCTTTGGTTTATACAGAATTTATTTTAGTTTCATTTTGTAGGAAGCTGTAAAATATATGTCTTCGTTTGGGTCAAGTAGGTAAGCTAAAATATCAATAAATGCACATACATTCATTAGTATACACTCAGTTATTAAATTTGGTTGGGTGATATTACTTGTTTCAATATCTTGATGTTATTAGTTAATTGTAGAGATAAGAAGACAATAAATCAACAAACATGCTTTAAATAGCAAACATGCACATTAACAAGGTTGTCCATTAACGCATATTATTAACTCCTTCACAATTTCATATTGGAAATATGAAAATGGCTTTAAAACTAACTCAATGAGATAATGATTTTTGCATATGGTAAATATAAGACTACTGTCACATCGACCTCATCTATTTGTTGTGAAACAGATATATCAATGATATCACCTGACCTACATACAGTTTTTGATGATTCAAAATAAAATAACTGTAATTCATAAATTATTTATATCTATTTTTTATTTCAATAACCGAGCAATGATGACCCTAGATCACACACCATTGTTGGGAAAAGGTCATAATTCTTTATAAACGTAGGTAATTGGGTGTACCAATTTTGTCGTGAAATATTTGAATTCGGATGCTTTAAAAGAAACCGCCTAATATCCAGTTTCTCAGAATTGTTTCTCATGAGAGGACTTAAATAACTATTAATATTCCTTTATGAGTCCATATAAACTTAGTGACCCCTGGTTCATGATAAATTTTGACCATCTTGTCCATGATCTATCAAATATTTGTAGAGTATTACAAGATTATGATGATACATAATTAATGTCTATAATCCGGGTACTGTTGTTTTAGAGAATACAGATTTAATACATAAGTCTGTGTAAAATAAGTGATACCCATTTCAAAGCCATTTTACTTCAGGAGCATCATACAACTTAATGCATTTAGTTTAACACTAAAAGTTTTTATTGCGTTTTCCTTTACAATTCTATAAACCAGTGTGGCTCTTTGAGCAAGATTCATTCAATATGTTCAAGACAAAAGATGGTGGTATATGCTTCTTATCTATGATCTGTGCATTCTGCTTTTTAGAAGACTTTTAAACATTTTTACTATGTAAAATCTATGTACACTATGTACACTAAGTGACGAAAAAATTGTTGAAGAGGTCTTCTGTACTTGACAATGTAATACCGGTATGTTGCCTATCTAAGTTCTAGGCATTGTAGTTGTCCAAAAGAGGACTTACTTACTATATAAGTTTTTCAAAACTAAGTGCCCCTCGTGGCAGGTTATTTAATTATGCTCCTAAAGTCTAAAATGGCATTCCCAGCTATGTTACTTATGTTTGTATAGACTTTAAACTGCCTAAAAAATCTTCTCCGAAACTAAAGTTCCCAGAGCAGAAAAAATTATTATGAAACATCACTTTGTGATACTGTATAAAAATTATGAATTATTGGCATAGGACCAAATCACTTGATTTATTTGGACTCATGTAGGAATATAATATGTGTCAAACAGTTCTGAGTACCTAGATATTGGGCATGTTTCCTTTGAAGCGACCCTTTACAAAGAGTTCATAAATTATAACTGTATGTGGTGAAAAAAATGATACTCCTAACATGATCTCATTAAAGATTGTCGCAATTTTTCTGCAGTGGATCTTAGGTGATTGGTCACAGATTGATTAATGGGGAACATGAAATTTGAGTAATCCTTGACAGACAGTTAGTTTTTATTTCAAATCATCAGCATTTTTATGTGGGTCAAGCAATTCTATTGATATACTTATTTCACTACACATAGAGTATCAGTCGCCTTTATTTTATTTTGTATCTTTTGAAAATACCATGTCTAGATATGTTATTCTATAAACAGTGCTAATTCAATTATACTCAATTACAACGACATAAAAGTAGATAAACTCTGTATCGTACTGTAACAAGCTTTCAATAAGACTATGATATCTAATGCAAAGTTCATTTTTTCATTGTGTTGGCTTTAGAGCGATGTTTATCTTTTCGTAAAAAAATGTATTCGTAGATAAGACAATATTTAACGCATGTTTTGTTGATGTATATTCAGTCTAATATCGTTACAATTACTAATAATATTTAGAATGTTGAAACAAGTTATATCTTGCCAACAAATTTTATAACTGACTGTATACACAAGAAGGTATGCGCATTTAGTGATATTTTAGAACACCCTCTAGACCTGAATGAAGACAAACATTCTTCAAAAAACCAAAAATGTTTAACAGTGAATATTTTCCTTAACATTAATAGAAAGTTTAACAAAACCAAAGAAATAAAATTAACTTACAAACTTCGTTGTTTTTGTTTTTCAATTATCAGATAAATTTACCCCGCCCAATTTGACAAAATATAAAACCTACAAATTTTATGCTTACAATAAACACATAGTTTTAATTAAATATCAAATACACTGTAAGAAACTTAAAGTAACTTTTTGATATTTGTACAAAGGCCTATTAGAAAACCACTGTTAGAGAAATATGCAAATATTGGCAATTTTTCTTTAATATTTTTAAGATACTTTTTGGATAAATAACTTAAAAAGCTTGACTTACATTGTGGTTTACATATAACATTATTAATCTTGATATGTTTAAACACTTTTTATCGAAATATGCATAATTTGTAATACAAATTATATGTCAAAAGAGATATATCAGTTTTGCATAAAATCGGCGGCCATATTGGACGCCATCTTGAATTCTGAAGAGGTATGAACGTGGATTTTGTTCAAGATTTGAATTTTCGTAAGGAGAAACTTTATACATGCATAAGTGTAAGTTTCAGGTCTGTACAAAAAATTTCACCTAATGAGCTATTATGTACATCAAATTATAAGGCGGCCATTTTGAAAATGGCCGCCATCTTTGATGAGCAGAGATATTTTTTGGCCCACTTCATTTTTGGAATCTCTATAGTCTAAAGATGATTTCCTGAAAGTTTCATGCTTGCATCACTATTTGCACTATTTTGACAGGAGATACCTTATTTCCCGCTCCATTACACCGGCTTAAACATTATTTAACATTTAAACACGAAGATGGTGAAATTTTGAATTATGAAACATCCGCAGATGTGTTCATACGGCGGTTACCTTCAATGTGACACAGAAGTGCCATTCTATGAAAAGCGGCGTATGGTCCCCAGATAAAATAATCCGTGTGCCTTAAACCAGAAAACAATTGGCGGACCTAAATAACACATTATTGTAACTGTTAGAGGACATCTCTGTGAAAGATCTTGTAGAGAAATTTATATGTTTTATATAATGCATTTTATCCTGTTGTTTTTCAGTAAAGTAGATAATGCAATTTGAACAAGTAAATTATGAGTAAGCAAAATTTGATATGCTTTATTGATTCAAACGTTTCGTTGCAAGTAATATTATTACAGAGTTGATATTGCGTCATAGAGAGGTACAATCCACCTGTTTGGTTGTAGTAAATCAAAATATCTTGTTGGTATATAAATGTTTATTCCCGAGAACTATAGACATATAAATATTAATGTTCATATAGACAGACTGACATATTTATGATAACATATATACTGTTGAAAGCTCATCAATGAATTTTATCTCATACAATTGATGACAAGCTAAATATTCTCAAATGTTTCATGGCAGACGTTTTGCAAAATATAAGGCATATGTATCTGATATTATCAAATATGTTTTATAAATAAAACTATCTATTGTTTGTCCTGTCAAATGAAATGATAGTTTTCCATGTTTTTCGGAATATTAACTTTGTAATTTAACTTTAGCATCGTTTTAGTCAAGGCATTTACTATAAAAAGGGAACCGCTTTAGATAAATATTTTTAAATTATTGTTCAAGAAAAGAAATTAGAGATCATGAGGTTTGACTCATTCAAGATCAAAATATAGGTCTTTGTTTACTATGTTTCCTTTTCCTCCAAACCGATCCAATATCAGATTCAAGTCAAAAGTTTATCAGTTGTCAATATGATGATATTTTGAAGTCAACAGTCTCAAATAAGTCAGTAATCGACACTACAGTCAGAGGTTCGAGCTTTAAGCATGGAAAATGCATCATTACGGACTGAAAGGGAGGTAATAAAAGAGGATGTTCTGGACCTAAAATGCCGTTCAATGCGCGATAATATGATGTTTTACGGGATTTCAGAAGGTTCGTCTCTAGGTATTCAGTCCAAACCTACACAAAATGGCAACGCAAGCACTTCCGGTGAAGGTCAACATCACTCAGATGATATTCGGTGTATTAGTGAAACTTTGCATGATGCGCACGGAGTTTTATATTCCGATGTATGCAACAGTGAGCCGAATTTTGCGAATGATAATTGTGAGGAAAAAGTGAATTATTTTTGCGCAAACATATTGAAAATTCCAGATGTGAAAAATAAAGTGCTGATAGATCGTGCGCATAGAATCGGCAAACCAACATCCGGTAAATGTAGGCCAATTGTGGTTAAGTTCTAGGATACAGCATCAAAATTAGAGGTAAAAAATGCATTAAAATCTGTGAATCTTAAAGGTACAAAATTCAATGTAGTTGAGCAATACCCACAAGAAATTCAACAAAGAAGGCGTGACTTAATACCAAAATTGATTGAAGCAAGAAATCAAAATAAAAAAGCAGTTCTTGTTCGTGATAAACTTTTCATTGACAATAAACTGTATGTGTCACCGCAAAATGGGTACCATGATATGTTCTCTTCTACCACCAAAAATGCTCATAGTTAGGGAATATTTGAAAAGTATGAGCTTAGTTTCCTATCTTGGAATATCGAAGGTTTAACTTGTTTAGATGATGATGAATTTTTGAACTTTATTTATGAATTTGACTTTATTTTCCTTAGTGAAACGTGGCAGCACAAACCCGAGGGTTTTGACCTTGAAGGTTACCAATCTATATTTGTTCCCAGACCGGCCTCTTTATATGGAACTAGTAAGAGAGGTCACGGCGGAGTATGCTTATATTTTAATATCTCTTTGAAAGATGGAGTTCAAATAATGGATATTGACAATAATGGTGTAATTTGGATAAAATTACTTAAAACGTATTTTGGAAATGACGATGACATTTATCTTTGTTTTATGTACATTCCTCCCCGTAGTTCTGTATATTTCAATTTACATGACATAGGTTTTTTTGAGATTTTAGAAACGAATGTACGTAAATATTCAAATATGGGCTCGGTGGGAATACTAGGAGATTTGAACTCTAGATGCGGGGTAAAAAGTGACATTTTAGAATCCCCAAACATTTATGAACGTTATTTGAATACTATTGATAATGATATACCTTGTTTAGACTTGGATTTATTACCCGTTATAAGCTCACTAGACAAAATAGTTTATTCATCGGGGATTAAGCTTTTAGATATATTGATGTGTTCTGATCTTAAGATTGTTAACGGTAGAATTGGTCAAGAATACGGAGTTGGTAATTTTACCTATATGTCAAGTACCGGTAATAGTGTTATTGATTATGCAATAATGTCGTATCGGTTATTCCCCATTATAAGTAATTTTGTCGTTCACGACATGTTTTCGTTTTCTGCACATGCTCCTATTCATATTGATTTAAAATGTTTTTGTTTAAAAAATGAAAATATAAATGAACCTGTCATTGTCAAGAATATAAAATGGGAAAATGACCGAAACGACATATTTAGAGAATGTATTTCTTCTGATTTATCAAGCATTGAAACTATTGTTAATGATATAATTGATAATAATTTAAGCTTAGATAGCGGTATTGACTCTATATCTGATATTTTATACAAAAATTCATATGATATTTTCGGAGTTAAGAAAGTCGTTAAAACGTTTAAGTACAGACGGAAATTTAAAAGTCAATGGTATGACCAAAATTGTGAGCGTGAAAGAAAGAATTTTGTTCATTCAAATAGATTGTATTCAAATTGTAGATCTGCACTTAATAGAGAAAATTTGATTAATAATAGACGATTGTATAGATTAGCTAAGAGGAGAGCAAAGACAAAATATCATTTAGCTCAAAAGAATAAAATGCATAACTTATCAAAAACTTCTCCGAAATTGTTTTGGAAGGAAATAAAAAAGTTTAGAAAGAAAAGTCTCGATTGTAAAGTGTCGAGTGAAACGTTTTTTAACCATTTTAAGAATTTATTTAATAGCCAAAATGTATTTTCAAATGATGATGTTGAACAGTGTATTAATAGTGATGATGTTATATTACAACAAGTTGATATGCTAGATAAAGAAATTACAATAGAGGAGGTATCTAAGGCTATTTCTTCGCTAAATAGGAATAAAAGTGGTGGTTATGACTTACTTTTACCAGAAATATTTATTGAATGTAATGACTTATTATCTCCAATTTTAAGTAAAATTTTTAATCATATTTTCACAAGTGGATCTTATCCAACCTCATGGAATAAAGCAATTATTGTACCTGTCCCGAAAAAAGGGGATCCCGGTGAAGTAAATAATTATAGGGGTATTGCGCTTACAAGTATTTTTTCAAAAATTTTCTCAGTAATCCTGGATAATAGACTTCGAAAATGGTCGGTCAATAATATATTAACAGATAATCAGTATGGATTTAGGAATAGTAGAAGTACTATTGACTGCATATTTGTACTAAATTCTATTATTGATAAGATTATTAAACGTGATAAAAAGAAATTGTATACTGCATTTGTAGATTTCCGCAAGGCATTTGATTTAACATATAGAAATGGTATTTGGTTCAAATTAATTGACACTGGTGTCTCAGGTAAAATGTTAAAAATTCTAAGAAGCATGTATGAGGGTGTGAAATTATGTGTACGTAATAATGGCTCGCTAACTGACTTTTTTGATAGTTACATGGGCTTGAAGCAAGGGGAGCCATTATCTCCCTTTTTGTTTATTATGTTTATTAATGATATGAAAGATCACTTAGCTGACGATAGTATAGATGTTTTTACCATTGAGGAATTACAAATTTATTTGTTGTTGTTCGCAGATGATACTGCTTTATTTTCATACTCTGAACAAGGTTTACAAATTCTACTTAATAAATTGTATAATTATTGTAGGAAATGGGGTATTGAAGTTAATTCAGATAAAACAGTTGTAATGGTTTTTAGACAAGGAAATAGACCTTCAAATATATCGCTTAAGTATGACAATAAAATTTTAAAACAAGTTAAAACATTTACTTATTTAGGAGTAACGCTATCATCTAATGGAAGTTTTTATCAAGCTCAAAAATCATTGTCTGTCCAAGCTTTAAAGGCTCTTTATTCTTTGAACTCCCTTTTTGATAATGTTAATTTAGATATTGAAGATAAATTAAAACTCTTTCATTCAATGGTATTACCAATTTTATGTTACGGATCTGAAATATGGGGTTTCCATAAATCTCCGGACATAGAACGTGTTTACTTAAAATTTCTAAAACAAATACTTGGTGTTAAACAACAAACATGCAGTACTGCAGTTTATGGAGAATTTGGTGTATTTCCTTTATATATAGTACGTAAAATTAGAATAATTAAGTTTTGGTATAAGATTAAAAATATGCCTGACTCAACTATGTATAAATTAATGATGTTGCAGGGACGAAATAATACATTGTTAAATAGCTGGTCATGTAATGTAAAAAAGTTATTAGATGACCTTGGTTTTTCTTACCTGTGGAATTGTGATAGAATATCTGAAATGAATGTTAAATTAATTATTCAAAGAATCCATGATCAATATTTACAACAATGGTTATCTGAATTAGGCTCATCTTCTAAATTAGATTATTATAGAGAATTTAAGTTAAACTTTATTCAAGCTAGTTATTTAAATACTGTTAATGTCGAGGCACATATGAAAGCACTAGCGAGATTTAGATGTTCATCACACAACTTAGAGATTGAAGAAGGTCGATATAGGAATATTATTAGAAGCGAAAGATTATGTAGAAGATGTAATATGAATCAAGTTGAATCAGAGTATCATTTTTTGTTAATATGTCCTTTTTATAGAGAATTACGTTTAACTCTTTTAGATAATTATTATTACACATGGCCTAATATGAATAAATTTAATAAGCTTATGTCAACAACCAAAAGATCTGTTATAATAAAACTTGCAAAATTTGTCTATCTGGCTTTAAAGAAGAGAAACGAAAGTGTTGTTGTTTAATAAAATATGTATTTCTTTAAACTATTTTTTCATATTTTTGCTGTATATTATTAGATATGTTAAATATGACATGTCTTGTATTGTATGCGTTTATGTGTACTTAAAACTGCCCATCTTTAGTTAAAACATGAACATGAAACACAAATTATATATTTTCATACTTTTCAATATTATATTACTTTTGTTAATATAACCGCCAATTATGTGTGGCGAAAAACATGTATATATGTTTATGCTAATAAATACTTTGACTTGACTTGACTTGAAAAAAAAAAAAAAAAAATATGTAACTTTTTATATCATGTCTTATATTTACCTGAAAATAAAATAATTTGTCAAAAGGATTAATAAACTCTGCAACAATTTATATTTAATTCTTGCGACTTAAAGTTATGGTTATATGAATGTTCATGGATGATTTGATTTCTTTTTAAAATTTAAAGATATAAAGACCTTCACTCAATGGTAACATGCTTTCTTTCAGTACTGCTAAATTTTCTATTTTCAGTTTCATAAAGATTTCTTCAGTTTTTTTCTTCCGACGTGCTAATCGTTTACAATATAATTTAAGCAGATAAACATGATTTTAAATAGGTGTTGTACTTAATGAATAAAACTAAAGAAATTTACTTAATCAATATGGCAATATAAGGTATTAATAATACAATACTTTTAATAAAAAAAGCCATTTGCTTTTTGGAAACGAATACAATAATTAAAACACACAACATCAATTTAAATAAATAACTATCATAGATCAGTTATTGCAAACGTACATAAATGTACCGTATATCAAGTTAATACTATTCACATGATATTTGTAAGATAACTCTAATTATTTAAAGAAAAACAATCTCGCCTTTATCGACAAAAGACAAAATAATAAAAAAGTGTTGGTTATATGGGGGTTATCATTCTTTGGCAGGCGTCCTATTTGTTCTTATGTAGCCAGTACAAGACATAAATCCTAATATATGGGCAGTTAAAATAAAATATATTCATATTTTGTTCTAGAAGTCCCGAGATGATATTTTACTGGCTTGTAAGAATGAAATATGGTAAAAGTGTCAATAACTCTATCATAAACTACTGATTTATTACATGCATTTGCTAAGTTTATCCTTTACTTCATATAGACGTGTTATAACGGCTTTACACTCCTTTTTGAGGCCTCAAATAGTGAAGAAATGCTCTCTTTAAACCCTAATTACTTCCTTTCGTTTGAGAAATAGTGTTAAAAATGTGAACACTTTTCCTGCGCCATCCTGTATCAAATAGATACATCAATGGGGTGCCAGAGGGGATGCCCCCTTCTGCTTGGGGGGATTGAAGGGGGTCAGCAGATCCCCTCAACTCCAACAAAACTTTGGACATGTGAGAGGCTAAAAATATCCTCAGATCGACTTAAAGGTAACTTGTAACAGACACTAAAAAGCCTTTGACTCTATCTCAATGCATTGAGAAGTTGCAGCACTTTGAAATCAGTTGTGATGGAAAAATCAACTCAAAATAGTGATTTTGGCAATTTCGAGATGTCCCCTCGTTGCCATGGAAACAGCAAATTAAAGATTGAGTATTCCGTTGAAAAGGCTATGGTCCAGTCAAGATTTGTGCCCAGTTTGAACAGTATTGAAACCTTCTTTTAATGGTTTCATAGCAATATAAACTTGTAACAGGAGGCTTTTCAATGAAAACAGCCATTTTTCACAAAATGCTCATGAAGTAATGGGATTAATAGCTTTCCTGTAAACAAAATCATAAAATTATTGAAGAATAACGGTGTAAGATTTTTCAGTCCCAGGCTCTTCTTCAATTCTTGTAGTAATTAATGAACAACTTCCATGCCTAGTCCTCAAACTTGTCTTATTACCATTTGATAATGCTGTTTAAGTGTCAATGGTAGAAAAATAGGCATTTTTATATTGTATTCATAAAATAAAATGTCTAACTCAAACATGTGAATAATCAATTCTTATGAATTAGTGTCAAAATAAAAAAATGTTTGTAAAGTTTGCAAAGTAAGCCTCGCTATGATATACATGTACTAGCAAATTAAAGCAATATAGATTAAACATTGTAATAGGCCGATAAGCTTAAGGATATGCCAGAAATGTATATATTATACAAACAATTACGAACTTACAGGTTGTGAACGTGATGTCTTAAAACGATTTGTTCACATTAATATAATGACATAAATATATTTGATAATCATGAGATGGCGCAGTACGCAGTACGTAAAATCAGTAATGTTTGAAGTTACGCCCCTTTTGAACATAGAATTTTCGTTAAAAAAAACACTGATTGTGTCGTAGTAGTTTTTTAAATTCATTCAGTTTGACACAGATAACACAAACAATTGTCTAGAGATTGCTTAAGCTGATCGTGACGTTTCTGCTTTTATTCATCCTTTCAGGAATTGTTTCAAAATTGAAAAATTAAATCAATGCGTGAATAATTTAATGTTATATTCTACAGTAATGTATCATCTAGTTTAAATTTATTTCAGAGTGTCGTGTTTGTCTGACATTTCCGCAGATAAATCTATGTATCTTTCCTTTATTTTATCAAGAAATTCTCAATAAAAAATGCATGTCATTCACCTAAACACGGAAACCAAAATATATTTGCATTTTAATGTATCTTTTGAAAACATTTCAGGATAGATACTCTTGGAATCGTCATTTTGAAATGATACAATCTTAATCTTTATTCATTCATTCAAAGAGGAAGAAATATAACAGACAGTAGAACAATATTCTTGGACTAAAATAATGCTTGCTATTTATACATGTGTAATTAAATATCATCTCTTCTTCAATTCAGCTAAATACGGCTTCATGCTATTAATTAAATATGGTCCCTACGTCTTTTCTGTTTAATACAGCTATGCACAATATAAGATTCGAAAATATGTTTATGTTTGTAGCTGGTGCGTATTGAGCATTTATGATATCGTATCGGTCATGTCATGTTAAAGGTTACGTGTGCTGATGCCATTGTTTATGCATGTATAATGTTACACCTGTAAATGGGAACATACTGCGCAACAACCTGTGAACATGCATTTATCCCATATCACAATGCAATTTTTCCATGTGACAATTTAAAAGCAGTCTATGTGTTTATGTAAATCTGGCTTCTGTCTTTATAGAAACACTGGATCATAATTCAATATGAGCAAAAAGAGCAATACAATTTGTGTTTTGAAATTCGCTTTATAATTGATGTTCCTCAGTTGTTTTATTGCTTTAATGATTAAACAGCCAAAACTGATACATCGAAAAATCAAAATTTAAGAATTCTGGTTGTCATTGTTATTTTTTTTAAAGACACATACGGTATTGTTTATTTGAAGCCCTATAAGACAGTTTCTGACTGTGTCTAGTATTTAAATATATAAATCCTTTGCATTTGAAAGAAAGATATAAATGACACTTCAATAAATGATGAGTATTACATTAGAACAATATATGACATAAAACTTTCTTTTCAGATGATATTGTTATTCCCCGTAGGCAAGTCTTTCTAATCCTTTTGCAATGCACACCAGGTATTTTCTCAAGCTTCGTTATGATAGACATTCTTCGAGCGAAACTTTTGTACTTTTTTCATGACAAAAGTATTAAACAGATTAAATATCCAGAAGAACGATAAAAAGAATAACAAAATATAACTTGATTGTAATAATTTTACTAATATATACAGTTTAAGTTATAAATTACCAGTTAAAAACCTGTTCAGTAAAAAGGAACTTTCTAAAATATTAATGTAGGAACATGTGATTTCTATTTCGACCGTTTCAATTTCCTCTATTTTTGATTTGTAAATTAAAGTTATATTTATGAATGACATTTCTAGAACAGTGTATTAGAATAAACACCAGCTGTACGCATTATATGGGATTGTCATGATCTTTTTAAAATGACAAAGAAATATAGTTTCATGTAAAGACTTTTTTACTTTAAGAAAGGCTGTATACTTTTTATTCCGATTGAGCTGGGTAGAAAATAAAAGAACCTAGAGCAATGGAAAACGTAATTTATTGATGCAGATTTGACATGTTTTGCTAATTAACAAATGGTATAATATTGTTATAATGTAACACCTGTAAATGGGAACATACTACGCAACAATCTATGAACATGCATTTATCACACATCTCAATGCAATATATTCATCTGATTTTCTTTAATCTTAGATGAATTATGCAATAATACAAATTTTATTGAATCTTTTTTAGCTCGACTATTCGCAGAATAATCGAGCTAATGCAGTCACCCATTTGTCGGCGTCCCTGTGGTTAAGTTTTTGCGTGTACATAACTACTGAAGGGAATGGATTGAACTTCACACACTTGTTCTCTGTGATTATCTAACATAATTGGCACAAGTCCCATAACTCAGATTTGCTTTTTTTGCATAATTATGCCCCTTTTTCGACTTAGAAATTATTGGTTAAGTTTTTGCGTGTAAGCTGGTATCTCCATAATTACTGAAGGGAATGGATTGAAACTTCACACACTTGTTCTCTGTGATTATCTCACATGATTGGCATAAGTCCTATAACTCTGATTTGCTTTTAGTATGCCCCTTTTTGACTTAGGAATTCTTGGTTAAGTTTTTGCGTGTAACCTGGTATCTCCATAACTACTGAAGGGTCTGTGCATTTTTGGATCAATTTTATGCATTCATAATAACAAAGCAGTGTTTAACTCGATAAAACATCTTAATAACAAGCTTTTGTACCTTTTCTGACAATTTTATGTCTTCATATAGGTAAGCATTATTATACTCAAAGAAACACCCTTGTGACAACTTTTCGAATAGTCGAGCTTTACTGTCCTCCGACAGTTCTTGTTCCCTGTTACAGTTTAAAAGCACTCTATATATTTATGTTCATCTGCATCTTGTCTTTATAGAGACACTGGGTCATAATTCAATATGTGCAAAATGAACAATGCAAATTGTGGTCTGAAATTCGCTTTATAAATAAAGTTCCTCAGTTTTGTTTCATTGCTTTTCAGATAATACAGCCGATACTGAAACATCAAAAATCAAAATTAAAGAATTCCAGTTGTCATTTTTTTTAAATTAGACACATACTGTAATTGTTTATTTGTAGCCCTATTAGACAGTTCCTGACTGTGTCTAGTATTTAATTATATAAATCCTTTGCGTTTGAAAGAAATATATAAATGACGCTTCAATAAATAATTAGTATTACATTAGAACAATATGACATGAGACAGAGGATTTTGTTATTCCCCGTAGGCAAGTCTTTCTAATCGTTTTGCAATGCACACCAGGTATTTTCTAAAGCTTTCTTATAATAGACATTTTTCGAGCAAAACTTCTGTACTTTTTTTCATAACATAAGTATTAAACAGATTAAATATCCAGAAGAACGATAAAAAATAAGAAATATAACTTGATTGTAATATTTTTTAATAATATAAACAGTTAAAAATTACCCGTTAAAAATCTGTTCAGTAAAAAGGAACATGTCGAATTATATTTCTGAAAGGTTAATGTAGGATCATGTGATCTATGACATTTATAAAAGGAAAATGTCACAGAAACACTTTCAGAAATTAGTCTGGTAGGAAATTAAGGTAATGTTTCCTGTTTAATATGTTTAACATTATTTGTCACGAATCCATACTTAGTGACCACAGTTTAGTTTGCTTGGTTCTATATTTATTATAATTCTTATCAATTAAAAGTTTTAGTAACTTTCAGCACGAATTGTTGTCTTGCTCTTATTTTGCCAGGTAGCATGAAAGCATAGTCGATGCAGTTCTTGATTATTTCTTTGTTCGTTTCTATTAGCTTTGTTTTAGAGCAGCGCATTTCCAACGCTTTTTCGAAATAAAAAAAGGTTTTGAATGGTTTTTGAAATGAAATATCGTGATACACATTGTGAGAACAAACCCTTTGTTCTTCGAGAACCTTAATTGTCTATTGCAATTAGCATATTTTACCATATCAGTACGGTAGTTAGCATGACACAGTTTTCGTGAGGGATTTTTATTATTTAATTTCGGACCCTTCCCCCCTCCCTGATATATGTAAACGGTTAATCGAGTACAAACTTAAAATATCTTTGAACAAATGGTTAATCGAGTGCAAAATAAATATCAATGAATAGAGTTTCACGATACGCTAATCATTTTCCATCAGTACTTTTAAGCACTTTGTCTCTTTATAGTACATTTGTTTCTTGTTGTTTTAAACTAGATTTTTGTAGTATCAACGACAGCTGTTTAGTGTTCTGCCTGCGACAACTGGCAAAAATGTCCTCGTATTTTATTTCACTTCGAGAACATTTGTTATAATACGTTCTTATTTAAGGTTGAATAAATGCTCAAACCGTACGCGTAGAGACACTGTCCCTTTCATAATCTCTCTCAAAGCGAGTTTGCGTATTTTCTGTGCTGTCACTGCTCTATCCGGTGATATTGAGTGTATAATAACCTTCATCATATATTTTAGAGACCGAACATGTATAAAAGGAACTCTCATTGCCGTTTCTAATAAAAGGAAATCTAGCAAATTCACGGAAAAGGTCGTTTTGTATGAAGTTTGCGGTCAGACTAGAAACTTAATTTTGTTATGTTTTGAAAAAGAACTCATAAGCCGTCATAACTCATTAACCCTTTCAAAATGAATATGTCTTTCCTTCTGTAGACAAGACAAAAATGTGTTTTATCAAGTTGTAAAGCATATTTAATGCCTGAAAATAACCCTTAAGGTGACATTATGGATCACAGTGGCAGCAAAATGAAATCAAAGAATATTGTAGTAAAAATAACCTGAGTGATATTCATACTCAATTTATTCTTATTTGATTAAGGATCTGAAAGGTTATGGTATTATTCCAAGGGTAGTGTTTACACATATATTTTAATTCATTACAGCTGATGAAATGCTCAAAGTAAGAAATTAAAATCTAAATATGAGGTAAAATGTTTCAGGTGAAGCAAACTAAATGTCAAGAGAGAAAATAAATCTGAGAAAAAGATTTATATGGATTTTTTGGAAGCAATAATTTGAAATAATTCAAATTATTTGAAATGAAAGAGATATTTTAAGATCAGACTGACAATTAAAACTCATATTCTAAAAGAACGTAGACGGAATTGTTAAATCACTCAAGGTAAAGAGCCGCATGTGAATAATTGTCTGCATTAAATCTTAAAATAATCTTAATTTCAAATTTATTTCTAATTCTTCTCAGATTTCATTTTGCATTATAGACACAAAATGATACAGTAAATGACTAAATGTAATTTCAGTATTGATTTGTATAAAAATAATCTAACTTTTAAGTATTTCTGTTCTATGTACTTTTCAAACTTGTTATCAGCGACTCTATGAAAGAAATTTGTACTCTACACAATGATAGTTTTGAACCTTAATAGGAATAAAATAAAGACAGATTTATGATATTTATGCTTATTATGCATTTTTTTTATATTTTCGATATTTTACAACACTGAGATTATTAGTTACTGTTAAGCTTTCACAAAGAATGAATTTTTCAAGGTAATTAGCATTCCGTTTAGACTATAAGTCAGTAAATTGTTGAAATACATTGTTCTCATTTTGTACTATAAATGCACTTTTTCTAATTAAGCATAGTGAACCAGCAAAGTAGTGGATATCGACAGCACTTCATACTTTATACAACTCCTCTTTGAACAATGAAGATTTTATGCTAAATGCGAATTCATAATGTAAAACCGAACGACGATCATTTATTTAAAAATATAAAAGCACGTAAATCAAAGTAACAATAGTCAAACATCATAATAAACAGCTTGCTCATGTCACATGAAAGTATGTATCGCACAAACTATGTCACCAGACAAGAAATTGCAGTGGTAACAATTTAGATGAATTAGTTTACAGGACAATTTTTTAAACGTTTTTAAGTTACAGATAATTTTTCACGCGAAATCCAAATTTCTTAGACAGACCTTATGTTTTAAACACTACCAGACTGAAAGAAATTACCATGATACTATTTAATGGAAGTTGTTTAAAGGACACTAACTGTCTGAAACAATGTTGACATTTTCATGTCTCGAACATGGTACAATGTAGTAAAGGTTTCGATAGTTAATCCGCTTTATTATAAAATTACAAATCAATCAAACGACATTTTTGATGATTAAAATGACTTTTATCTGCCATGCACCTGTGTCATATGAGACTTTTAATTTACTTTATGTGGAAGACAATCAAAGTAAATATTAATCTAAATTTGTTTTGAATATACAACATAAATGTTATCAAAGACATATGCAGTAAGTCAAATATGAACTACAGAATTATCGCTTTAAATGTCTTTTTAAACACTGAAAAATGTAAAATGCAAGCAAGACATGACTATTTATAAGTTTAAAATGTATATTTAAGGAGTAAAACCCATCTCAAACGTAAATTATCGATAAATAATACAAATGTTTTATTTACTTACTTAGTGAGACAACTTAAATAGGACAACAAAATATGATTTTAATACTCTATGTCCAGGCACATGTACATCTATTTGATCGTGATTTTCTTTAGAAATGCTCCAAATGATAATCAACAACAACAACAACAACAACAACAATTTATTTCAGCATTAAGTAATATACATTTACTTCTAGCCTACAATAATATAATAATGTGTAGTGATAGGTCATATAAAGATAACATAAGTGTTATTATTTAAACAAAGGAGCTTTTGGTTAGTTACACGAGATTCTTGGTTCATTTTAAATAGATGATTACTACTGTTCTAATTCTGTTCTCCGTTTGTTAGCAAAATATAGATATTTAGATAAATTGATAATTTCTTTCTTATTTTGAGACATCATTAACTTATCAAATTTTTGCAATGTTGGCCATGTAAAATAATAAGGCTTCAAAAATTTGTGTCTTAAATCTATATATATCGGGCAAGTAAGTAGAAAATGGTACTCATTTTCAATGAGTAAAGAACGACAAAATTTGCAAGTTCTTTCTAATCTTGGAATATTATAGTATCTACCCCTCTCAATTTCAAGATTGTGTGATGATAGACGAAATCTACTAAGAGCAATTTTGAAACGTCTTTCTAAACTGTAATAATCAAGATAAGGTTCGATCGAAAATGAATATTTTGTCCTACAATATGTTAAAAGTCTTTGAGAGTTATTTATTTCTGAAAACCAGGTTTGATGATATTGGTCTAATATTCTTTGTTTTATAAATTCAAAAACAGGAATATGTTGATATTTATGTAAATCGTTCCACATATCTGAAAGACCCAGTCTGTTTAATATTGTTTTAATTTGATATGCCCAGTTTTGGCCATTATAAGTTATATTGTTATCTGCATCTAGTTTTAGCATATTATACATTTGTTTTATTAGTTTGTTGTCTTCTAATTTTTGAATTTTTAACCAATACCTAATCATGTTTATTTGTCTTACAATTTTCATTGGTTCTCTACCAAGTTCTCCATATAATCCTGTCAGATTTGTTGATATATTAACAACTAGGATTTTTCTGCAAAATTTAGTGTGAATCTTTTCAATATCACTACCTTCAATATTTCCCCATACCTCCGAACAGTAATTAAGAATTGATGCTACTAATGAATCAAATAATTTACATTTTTCACTAGTTTTGAATTCATATTGATGAAGAATAGCAAACAGTCTATAAAGTGCTTTCGATGCATGTTCTGCTATGCTTTTTTGTGTTCGTGACCAATTTCCATTTTTAAAAAGGTATATTCCCAAATATTTAAAAGACGTTACTATTTCAAGTTTTTTGCCATAAAGATGAAAATCAAAATGTGTAGGTCTGCCTCTTTCGAAAATCATAACTTTGGTTTTATCTATTTTTATTTTAAGTCCAAGGTATTACAGTATATTTCGATGTCCTTAAGCATGCTTTGTAAGGTGTCGGGATTTGTAGCAAATAATACTTGGTCATCAGCATATAAAATCAAAAATAGACTAAGCTCATTTAAGGTGAAAATCCCATCAAGGTCTGCACTTATATTACTCATTAGATCATTTACGAACATCATGAACAATAGAGAAGAACTGGGGTCTCCCTGCTTAACGCCTTGATGAGAGTTTATAACATCATTATGTACTACCCCATTATATTTAATAGATGCTCGTACTACAGTGTACATTGCTTTTATAGCTTTTACCATTTTAGTACTCACATTTTCTGTTATAAGTTTTTGCCAAAGAAAAGAACGATTAATTTTGTCGAAACATTTCATAATCAATAAATATGGAGTACAGCTTTTTACCCGAATATATGACTTTTGAAATAATTGAGTGTAAAAGGAATATACAATCAACTGTGCTCTTACCCTTTTGGAAGCCAAATTGACTATTTACAAGTTTTTCGTGTTTTTCAGTCCATATTGTTAGCCGATTAAGTAGAACCTGAGAATAAATCTTAGATAAAATATTGTTAAGTGTTATACCACGGTAATTTTTTGCTAGTTTTGGGTCACCCCCTTTAAATATTGGAAAAATATATCCTTCTCCCCAGATTTCCGGGTATTGTCCATTTTCAAATATTTGATTAAAGATTGACAAAAGAAAAGGAGAAATTACACTGTATGAAGATTTAATAATTTCTGCCGACACACCGTCTGGTCCGGTAGCTTTAAAATTATTTTGTTTAAATACAGCTTTATAAATTTCATTTTCAGATATCGGTGAATCTAAATCTTCATCCTGTATATTTTCAAATGTATCATCATTAACAGAGTAAGTTTCCTCAACATTTTCATCAAACAATGTAGAAAAATGTTCATGAAGATTTTCTATTCCTATATCATTATTTTTGGTGTTCTTTTTAAAACATTTTTTGATAGATTTCCAAAATTTTCTGGGCTCGGTGCATGCAATATTTTCAAGCTTTTTACCTTCTTGTAATTTATGCTTATATTTTGCCTTTGATTTAATCTTATTGTATTTAGTGCGCATTTTTACAAAATTATGTCTGTTTTCTTGATTATTGTTTTTAACAAATAAATTTCTAGCTTTTTTGAACTCCTTTTTTATGGAATAGCATTCGTCATCAAACCATTTTGGTTTATTTAAATGATGTCTTATATTTACATTTGAAAAAGATATATCTTTACCGAATATTTCCATGGCATTTTTATATAAAATGTCAGTTAAACAAATAACCCGGTCATTTACAGAATTTGAACGACTATTATCAGTCTTTAATTTATTTACATCAGTCAAAATTGCGTTTTTAAAAACGCTAACCTTTTCTTCATCCCATATTATCTTTCTTTCATTATGCTCACATGAATCATTTGAAGTCAAATAATTATCATTTATACATCTTTTACAATTGAAACTAAAACAAAGTGCAGCATGATCAGATAAATTTGACCATTCATCAACATAAAAACTGCTTAAAGTGTGTAAACTGTTATTATCTACAAGTAAATAATCCGTAACGCTTAGGCCACGTGACGAAGAAAAAGTGTATCCCTGCGAATTAAATATCCGGCCGTTTGCGATTAAATGATTGGTCGATTTGCAAAGTGAAATTAGTCTCCGACCGTTTGTATCAATTGCACTGTCAGCATTATAGCGAATCGGAATATATTGGCTTGATAATGATAAATCAATATCTATCTGATCATGATCTATGTATTTGTCAAAATTTAAAATGTCAATTAAATTTCCAGTTCTGCTATTTAAATCCCCTGTTACCTATGTTTTGCCAATTTGATTATATTTTTCTATCCCTTTTTCAATTTCCTCATAAAAATCAAAATCTTTATCGTAAAAAACCTTTGAACAAATAGGTGGAATGTTAACAAGACAAAAATATACATCTTCATTAAAGTAAAACATATCATGATTAATTTTCAACCAAATAATTCCAGATTGATTACTTTCTGCAATAGATATATTAGAGTTAAGTTCGTCACGGAAGTAAACTGACAACCCGCCACTGAATCTTCCTTTCTTTTTTCCTGTAGATTTATTTCCGTGTAAATGAAAAGAACTATATCCATTAATTTCTAAGTTAATTGTATGGGATTTACTTATCCATGTTTCACTGAGAAGAAGTATGTCAAACTTGTTAACGTAGTTAATGAATTCTTCGTCTTGTAATTTACGAATCAAACCGTTTACATTCCACGATATGAATCGAAGCTCCTGTTTGGCCTAACTAGAAAGTTCATGAAAAGGCCCACTATCTCCATCTCGAACTAGTAATCGGGCTCCTGCCCACTTAACAGATTTCCCAGCTGCTTTCTCTCGTTCTAGAACTGGAAACAATTCTTTTCGTTTTGCGAGAATTGCTTTGGTTTGTTGAACTCCAATTCCCCTGTCCATGGCCTTCAATACGTGGTATTTGCTCTGCGCAGTGGTTCGAATTAATTCGCGTTGTTTGGGGTGTTGAAATTTTGCAACAATCGGGCGTATTCCAGACGCTTTCTTTTGCCCTATTCTATGAGCACGAGCAATATCAATGGAGTCTTTAATGTTCAAGGCAGTATCTATTAAATTCAACACAAGTGCTTCACAATCCTCCTTTTCAGTTTCCGGTATACCGTGAAAAAGTAAATTGTCACGTAAGCTACGAGATTCCTGTTCATCGACTTTTCTATTTAACTTGTGACTTTCAACTTCAAGTAAAGATATTTGTTCCTCAAAAACAATACAATCATCTTTTACCTTTTTTAATTCCGATTTTGATTTTTCAAGTTTTTTCTTAGTTTCTTCGTATTCACTGCTTATAAAACTAGCAGATTCCTCGGTTGCTGTCACCCTTCTATCTATATCTTTATATTTTTCTTCTAGGGTTTGTACACTTATTAACACTTTATTAACAGTTTTCTCTAGGTTATCGATCTTTTTAACATCAAATTTAATGTGTCCAATATCGATATTAATTTGTCTAATATCGTCATAATCAATATGCATCAAATATTTTGGATCTTAAACAAAACATTTTTGTAATTTTTATATCAGAAAATTTAATTCTAGTCTCAAAAATGAAACTGTCTGATATATTCCTTAAATAAAAACTTTTGTACAGTCAAAGCTCTTCACTTAATCTGTATTTATACTGAAATACAATTTAATGATAAGAGATAATCAAAGTTACAATTTGTTTCATTCCAGTTACATAAAACTGATATGAGCTTTGCCGGTATATTGTTATTAGTAACACCGTTCATTATATCACCGGACATAGATATTATTACATTGTACAAGTATTTAATCTCAGTATTATACGAAATATTTATTTTGTGAATTGCTTTTTTTGCAATTTATTTTTAAAGTAAAAATAAATAACAAAGAAAAATAAATATTGAATACCCTTCATTCCATAATGTTTTTATTGTTATATCAATTGTTTATGATATTTCATCTCTGACTACAATACCATAAGAAAATAAGAAAATGCCCGATTTTACAAAATTATATACAAGTTTATGTCTGTTTTCATTAGCAAAGGTTTAAAGATATTTATTGGGGTATTCATTAGTTATGATTAGTAGTTTCAAATGACATACTATTTGTTGGTAAAAATCGCAGTTCATAAACCGCTTGAGTAAAATAATATACAATTGATATGTCAAAATGATATTTGGACAAATTAGGATCCTTAAGCACGCAATTTGTAAACCTGATATACCGTATCATATTCATCGGGAATGGGTGATTAAGAAAGAACAAAAAATATTCTCTGGCAAAATGGATTATTTTATTATAATTGTATTATTAGAAATCTGAAACGTTCTATTTTGCTGAGATTTTAAACTATTATTATGGAATTCACTTTTAATAAATAATAAGGTTACGTAAATAATTATGTTCTAAAAAGACGCAATAAGGTTGCTTTCTTTTTGCATTTCTGTTGCGCAGAATTTGTTAAATTATATCAACTTTTGCCAAATAAAATTTCAAAATATATTTATTACCAAAACCCTACATTCTACCACTTTAATTAATGGCTTTTATGTTGTAATTTTGAAACTTCTTGACCACTTACACGATTGCAAATTGTAACTGTTTTCCATTTGTGGGAGTTTGTCTGAAAGACCTATTCGAATATCGAAATGCATGATATTCCTGCCTTGACATTTCATTTAAATCTGTCCGACATTTTACATACTAATATAATTTAACAACACTATTTTTGACATTTTGACAGAACTGTTTCTTCAGATACAATAATGATTTGATATAGATTTTGGATTTTCAAAAAATAAAACCGAAACTATTTTGTGGGTGATATACCTTTTATATGGACCTTTTGGAATCTGGAAATGAAGAGGAGGCTTAATTGATAAGATTGGATACAATATATATTTCTTTTGGAATGACACGTGGTGCAAATACTGAAATTGCATTGATTATATTTTGTAAGGTGTGAAAGAGGGATATTTTTGAGTAATTTTCATAGATTGATTTCAAAGTGGGTAGATTTCTGCAAATTTTGGCAAAATATCAAATTTTATAAAAGAACGTCTACAGCATGCTTTAAACCAATAATTTAATTTCTAAAAGCCTTTCAGATGCATTTGAATATAAAATTGTACAAATTCGATCCAATATATAATGTTATCAGAATATAAGATTAGTCATAAAATATTACAAACATTGATATTGTTAAAAGAATCAGTATGCACTTTATGGCTGTTAAGTTACAGTCTAAATCTGCTTCAAAATTATTGTGACATTATCTTCGTACGATTATATGATTTGAAATTAAGATGGTTATTTTTTTCAATTCAAACAAATTTTATATTTCCTGAGAACTCTCGGAATGACATTCGTGTCGTTTATTTGATGCACTTTTTCAATAGTATCCGTAATTGTGTACTGTAATCACATTTGATTTTAATAATAGTAAACTTCTCAATACTTTAATCCTTTTTACGGCCCAGGGGCCAAGTGACAAGTACAACATTTTAATCGCCTGGTTGCAAGTTCTATTCCTCGACAGCCCTTTTTTAATTTCTGTATTAGCTGATATCTTTCTTTAAATTATATGCAACGTGAAACTCGAATATTGTGTTTAATTTATAACGATATTTTTGTAAATCTCATAATTTTGAAAAATATATTATTTTTACTATGTGAAGTCGTACAATGAGTGATTTGCATAGATCAAAATGGTGGTCAATTTCGGCTAATTGTAATTAAAAAATCATGAAAGATAAAATAATAAAAAAAATTAATTTTTATCACGATTCAAAACAACAACCTTTAATTTGATACTGAGGACCTTATTTCTTGTCATTTAGGTTATGCCGTTGTGCCATACCGTTATGGTTTATAATTGCGGACAAAAGGTCATTGAATATAAGTCTCAATATTGCGAAACAATATACATGTTTACTGTTCGGAACTAATAAAGCGACTCTACATTTCACGTAATTTTTATAAAAAAAACTATACTATTATGAGAAAAAAAGAGAGAAAAATGGATTTATTTATACTTACAACTTTGTTCACCAAGTGTTGTTTAAGGCTGTTGCAAATGGTCTTTTATTGAATTTTATTTGTTTTTATTGAAAGGATCATGGAAATAAAAATTAAAATTTAAAACTCTTTCAAATGTTTTAGAATGTATTTCTGGAATCAACTGTAACTACAACTACAACCGCTTTTTGTGTCGTTCACGAAGGTGGTGCATGCTGGTTAAGAATTTGCATAATGCATTGATACAAAACATGAGTTTTTATTCTATTTCTGCATAAAATTGTGAATTGAAAAAATGCCAGAATCTTTTAATAAGATTATCTTGAAATTTATGACTCTTGCATGGCTACGCAAATCTTGATCTTGTCAAAATAACTTGATTTTCAATCTGATATATTACTTCGTTTTACAATTTAAATCTCCATACAGTCGTTTTAGCAAGCGTGGCAAAGATTCTTATTCTTAGAAAATAATGAAAGTTACAATAAATATTTGAAAAGATATATTTTTGTGTTAAATTGAAATCAAATCTGCATAGAAAATTGCGCTATTTACAGATTAATAATGAGAATTTCAAATAAAATTTAGATACTTTATACAGAAACATTTAAACCAAAATTTCGTGTTCTTGCACGCAACAACGGATGCAAAGAAATTGTACTGTTGAATGTGAATATTTTATCAATCAACATACTAAGCAATTAACGTTAAGGAGATTCGATCTTCTAACCACGAATCTCTTTCGGTATTTTAATACACATTCGTTGCTGCTTCTCGTTATTTTGGGCAAAACTTATAAAACGCCTTTTTAAGATTTTAGGCGTCCAAACGTTTCAGAAAGATCCTTTAGATTATTATTTTTTTTTAAGAAAGGTCAATGAATTTACCTGATTTCAGTTTGAAATTTTATAATGACCAACGAAAATTCTACTTAATTTCAGTTCCCCCCTGTAAATTTTACAGAAAGTCAAACCGTTCTCAGACGGACATTGTCCGAAAAAGGTAAAGTTGTGAAATCCATGCGTAAAAATATATGTGATAAGTATTCATGGAAAGCTTCAGTGTCATAAACAGTGACATGTTAGTGCTACTTAGTCTATTATTTCTTTTTGTTTTTGTAAGATTATATTCTCTTTTCGTTGAGTGTGAACAGATTTATAAGAAGTGATACACATCAGCGGATGTTATCTTTCTTTATTCCAATTTTTACCATTTTTATGCTTTAATCTTCTCTTGAATTATGTTTAAACGGTTAGTAAGAGGCATGGACGGTACTTTGCATTGACATCTTTCGTTTGTTTACCAACAGAGAAAATAAGAATCCCGAAGACGGGGGTACACCCCATATTGATCTCAAAATTGAGTATCAGTAAATAAATATTCGTGAATTTTCGTTGATCCATATGTGCACTATAGTCTATAAGACCATATCATGTTAAAGAGAAAATTGATTAATCACTGGGTAAGTTTCAATTTTCAAAACATTATGTAAAATTCAAATCGTTTTTGTAGAAAGTTATATCTACATCCCAACATAAAAATCATTTTACAATATAAATGTTCTTTATGATCGTTCGAAAATTGAGATTAACATGGTATATTCTGGAAGTAAGAACAGTGAAAACAGAAAGAAACATAAATAATAGAAACTGAAACATGCTTCTTAGCACCGGAGTTAACTGAATAAGTTTCACAGAAAGTATTTGGTACATTGATATAAAAGGATAAAAACTACAACAGTGTGTAGATAATTTCAGACACCAAAAGTCACGTAAAACCTAATGCTTATTAAAATGTTCACATTATTGTTGGTCAAAATAGCCATTGTCACTTACAGATAGTATTTTAGTTATAGTCCAAAAAAGAAGTGACATTTTTAGAATTAGGAATCGAGTATAAATCAGATTGCAGAGTGTTTTGGTGTTCTTTCTTTTTGTATCATAGTCAAACATAAAAACACGCTCCCTGTTGTCACAAAAAGAAACCCCAGAAAAAGGTAACCAATGAACGAGCATCAGAATATGATATTTCTGTCGCTTTCACTGTCTCTGCCGTCACAAAATGTAAACCCCAGCAAAAATGAACCAATCAATTAGCATGCTCTGGAGTGCGGGTAACTAATTCCTGCACTCCAGTTAACGCACTGTGCATGTTTATGTATACGATTGAACTCCGACACATTTTCAACAAAAAGGTCCCCAAACTATGGTACAATATAATGTAAAGGGTAGAAAATGCTTTGAAATTTATAAAACACAACAAATTGAATAACTTGATAATTGACGCTTATAATTTTATTTTGTTATTTTGCGCAACTTCAATTGTATTATTCAGATAGAACAGTTTCATTGACTTAGTAATATCACATATTCTGCATTTTTCCAATTAACATTGTAGAATCAACTGTAGAAAGGCATTCGGTTAAGTCAAAAATGTTAAATCGAACTTTCTGCTATGAATGACGCAACTTTGTAATTAAACTGTCAATATATGAAAATATAGACACACAATATACAGATTCTGGCATGCTTTATTGATATCAATCAAGGAAACACACAGTATTTTGTAGGATGCACATTGACAGAATTTTTTTTATTAAAAAAATATGTACCTTACCCCCAATAAAAAAGAGCGAAGGAAATGGGTTGAAACTTAACAAAATAATTTAAGAGCATAATAGGAGGTCACTGTCCAATGCACAAAACTCTAACATGGACTTGGCAAATCAATGACCCATTTTGAACTTAGAAAATTCAACGTTATACAAGATCTTGTTTTACTATCAAGCACTGAGAAAAGTCGGGTTTCAATTAGTTTAATTAAAGTCATAGCAAGAAAAAGATTTTATAAGAATTATTATATTAAATTTTAAACAGTCCTCTTAGATAGTCCATAGCCCGTATGCCGATCTTTTTGCTATGTATCCTAATTATCTATATTGCAAAAACTTCAGTTGCTTTTGTAAACAATGCAAAATGCAAAAACTAAAACTTTGTGAACATCTTATCATTTTTAAAAGCCTATAAAATCAATAGAAATATAGCTGTTAAATAAAGATACGATCCATCAGGGAATGACTTATTTATATATGTTCTTATCAGAATAACTAAATGAAAACAATTGACATTTTTGTCCATTTCCTTTTCACGATTGACTTTAAACTAAATTTTCTAAAAAATTAAATGAAAGATGCTGTCATTTATTGGACATTTAATTGTTTTTATGATGATCATCTTTTCAACTAATATACCATTTATATTTTCCTCGTCTACGGCATATCTTTTATTAACAGTTTTGTGTCAGTAATAAAGAACCATTACATAAAAGTTTATGTTAAACAAGAAGTTGCAAATCAATAAAACAACAATGTGGTGGGAAGATTTAACAATTGTCACGACGATAAAAGAGAAATTGATGGGAGCGATAGCCTAGTTGTCAAGGTGTGTATCTCTCAATCCAGGGATCACGTGCTTAATCTCTTCTCAGGTCACAACCTTTTTTTTTTGTTTTTTTTCCCTTATATATGCACTGGTTAGTTCCAGGAAGCGGTCGCGACAGTGATTGATATAATTTGCAAGAACTTGTTCCGCAATAGAAGGTATAATTAAGAGAATGTTCATATTGTTAATTTATAATTGAAAAGGAACTGGATCGTTTTATCTTTGTATGTATAAAATATACTATATACAATGTTATGCAACCACTGTAAATTCAATGAAGAATTATTCTTCTTTTGCCGTCCTTTGTATTGATTATAATTCATAAGAAGAGGACGAATGGTCTGTTCTAATGTAACACATTTATTATAACATACCTAGTTTAAGTGTTTCACTTCGAGCACTACCTTAAAATACTTTTAGAATGCAACCATCATTTACAACGTGAAACACACGCTATCTTAACCTAATAACAACGAATATGTCATTTCAATGTGTCACTGTGAATTAAGAAAGTAATATAGTGACACGTTCAAAAATATGTATTTGTCCAATGCATAATTCAGTAGTTATCTTAGCACACTAGAAAGAAAATGAAACGTGTAACACTGGCGCAAATGGATGAAAAAAGTAGTTTTTGTAGCGGAATTACTGTTTTTTGAATAAACTAGACAATATTTAAGTATTTTGCGTTGACATTTTTAAGTTCATTGAGTTCATTTAAGCTCTGAAGTTTATCTTAATCCTGAATCTATCACATGATGTCACGTGAGGAGAAATGATTGCGACTCCTAAATGTCTTGAAATCACATTTTCTTGAAATAAGAAATACATAAAACAACAAAATAGCCTTCAAGTGTTTGTTTCTTTCAGAAAACATCGTTGACGTGCAATTTAGGAAAGTGTGATAGATATTGCAGACTGGAATAAGTAGATAATAACATATTTCAGTGTGCACGTAAAAGTTGTTTTTATTTTGGACGAGGTCCGTCTGAGAACAAATTGACTTCCTGTAAATTGTACAGGGAAAGAACTGAATATACATTGATATCAATTGGTCATTTTAAAATTACAAACTGAAATAAGGGAATGTCATTGGCCATTTAAATAAGTAAAATAATCTGAAGCATCTTTTTAAAACCTAATACGTCTAATTTCCTAAATAATCCAAATAAGGATTTTCGAAAACAAAGTTTCTAATTAAATTTCCCGGCTATTTGAGACGCATAAAACTTTGCTTGCTGACATTAAAAATTTAATATCAGTTAAGACTATTTTTAAAATTACATTTATTCTAGTATACAACTAAAAGCTTATTAAAATAAGCATTGACTGTAATATAAATGACATTTAGTAAGTTTTGTCTAAAATAACGAGACCACAAATAACACTTACTATCCCGGAAATGCATGTGTGCGTGAAAATACCAAAATACCAAAAATAAAAGACTTTTTTCTGATACTCTCAGTAGATTAGGTTTAGTGTTTGTGATATACAAATATGGTTATTTATGTGTTCAATTGATTTGAATTTCGTGTATGTACATGTATGTATCTGTACATATTAATTGTGTACCTGAATACTTGAATATAAGATACAATTACCGAATCAAAACGGTATCTCCTGGTTATATCTTACAGTGTTTCCTAGACATGACTGAAAATGCTATGTTAATATGATAAAAGTATTTTCAGAATCTGAGAATATGAACACGTAATAACTGTCATTATTAAACACAAGCTGAGCTAAGATTTCTTTATCTATCAAAAACGCCGAAATAACCTATAAAAGTAAAAGCTTGTTTACTTCAGCCAAGTGTCTTTTAAAAGATACATCTTGTTTATAATGGTAACAAACCGATTCACATCTAATAAATGTTTCAAGAAAATTCACTGATGGTCCTTTGTGACTACGACTTTATTTGTTTTTAACATCCCCCACGAATATCAATGTCAAAAAGAAATCCTAAATACTTTTTAGTAATTGACAGTCATTAAAACAGAACTTAAAAAAGACTTTTAATAGAGACTCCCTGGACATATCACTTAGATATTTTATCACCAAATGGAATTAATTCCAAAGTTCTATTTTAATGTCAATGTATTTTGTATAAATCTTAGTTTTACTAGTGTTTTTACTTAATATCTGCACTTAAACTGCTTTCTTCACTAGTATAATGCATCAAATTGATCATGTCTATGATTATTATGCTAAACTCTTTTTGACGTTTGACGACACTTCTATTGACGTCATGCGACGCCGACATAATCCCCTGTTTATTGTTATTATTCATTTATTTACCCTGAAGATGCCTATCCAGCCGAAACGTTGGTATTTTAAAGGATATTTAAAAAAAATGCAGTTAACTACTTATTTTTTACTATTTAAAAGAAATCTTATAAATTCATTTATGTACAACATAGGCTTCGTTTGGTTTAATAAAAAGAATGTTGTTTATTTGAAAACAATTCAACTTTAAAGTACATATGTATTCGCTCATTTATATGACATGAAAGTATGTTTATCACATTGTATGTTTGTTTGTTTGTTTGTTTCATTTTACGCCACATAAACCGCAGCGCAGGAGTGTAATAAAGCCATTTAACAATCAAAGCACAGAAGGCGTTGAATTTGTTTGGGTCTCAGAATGTCAGAAAGGTGAAGGTTGTGAGATTATAAAACAATTCGTTTTTGTATAGTGCCACCAATGCTTTCCAGCGTTTTAATTGTAGTAGATTGGCTATAAGACTAATTGCAACACTGATAAACAATGTTTATTTAACTTAAACAATTTGAAAAAAAATGAGTTGCCTTAACTGGGATTTGAACTCCAGACCTCTCGCTTCCTAAGCGAGCGCGCAAACCCCTCGTCCACGGTGAATTTGTATGTTGACAGTATGAAGAAAACCATATTATTCTACGTTAGGGTTTGTAACGACGCTAACTGTTGTTTAACACTTGTGTAAATAATCATGGCGCTTACTATAAGCATGTATATCTATAAAGAATAAAACAATATTAGAAATCTTCGACCATTCGGGAATTATTTTGCTTGAAAATTAATCCGCCTGTCATGTGACCATATTTACGCAGTGATCTCCCCTAATTTTTTCGGCCTAAGTGTTACATATAAAGGGAAGTAACCGCTTCAAAAAAGCGGACTACTTTCGGCATCTGCAATTAACATTATAGTCTGAAATTTCGCTACCATTATTTGTTTGGTCTAACGACCCAAACAAATAAAAACGAAGAGTTATTGGACATTTTAGTGGTAATACACGTTTTTTTACACCGATAAAAATTTTGGATTTATTATTATATTCAATATAATTGTGGAATATGTTTGGACTATATAATTAAGGAATAATGACAACCGCTTATAGAGGTAAATTTACCCCTCGGAAACGGCATTTAACAGGTGCCACGTCAACAGTGCCGCCATCTTTGCCCTGATCCGTTCCTTCCAAAGATAAATTTGCACAATGGACCTTGAGCAAAAAATGAACACTATGTTTGATATCATGGTTGACATAAGAATGAAGAACAAAAGACTTGAATCTTTGTACTCAACACTCCATAAACGAAGTAAGTGAGGTCCGATTAAAATACAAGTCACTAGATCTAGAAACCAGGCTTTTAAGGAAAAATCTGGTCTTGAGTGGTTTGCCAGGACATGACGCCGAAGAGAACTGCCAAGATACTGTGCTGGCATTAATATCTAGTAAGTTTGATCTTGATAATGTTGTCATCTCTGACGCCTATCGGATTGGTAAGCGCCAGGTTTAACGTAATGCCGGAGGCAATCGACGTAACAGAGCTATACTAATGTCCTTCTGTGACGAGCGTGACGTAGAACGTATCAAGGCCAATGTCAGAAATCTTAAAGGCTCCAAGGCTGGAATCTCACGTGACTATCCCTTAGAGATCAGGGATGCGAGAAAAGAGCTCTTGCCTGAATTCAAACGTATAAGGGAGGAGATCGGGTTTTGAAACGTCAAGTATGTGTTTCCTGCCGCCATAGTTGTCAATGGCTCCGTCAAGCACGATTTATTTCTAGATTGGCATGAGATACTCCGTAGATTACGCAATTTTAATGTTAGATCTAGAGTTGAAAACAAATATCATCAAATAATCAAAAAGTCATCATATCTTAATAGCCAAGATGTTCTTGATCAACCATCTGAGAGAAATGAATCTGAACAAGTAACATTTTCAGAAAGTTTTTCATCAGACGACGAAACAACTAGCCACCGTGTATCATCTTAAATTCCGTCAAAACCAACACTGCTATAGGATATATACTCGATGTTCACCCACCAATACAGCACTCGGTGAAAGCAAAGCAGTCTGACAAACGTAGTTCTTACGCCAACAATGTTAAATAGGAGCACGTGGGGAACGTGACCTATTTTTGTGACAGGTGTGCAAATCTCTCGTGTTCTTCTAAGGAACTGTCGTGTATTCATTATCCTGTTACTAGAAATAGTGGAACAATTTTCATTTATGATGGATTTAATAACTCTTTAATAACTGATAATAGAAAAAGTGGAACACTTTTGAATAATGATGGATTTTATAACTCTAACATGGTAAACAATTATTTTGATTCAATATATGAGAGTAATGATGGTCTTTTTTCATGATGAACATTATGAAACGTCGATTTGTGAGGGCGATATACCTTCATTCAATTCTTGCTTTTCACCATTAATATCATATGTAATGATAATAATATAAGTATAGGTTCGCTTAAAGCTACATTAAATAAATATGTAAAAATATTTTTGCAGTCGGCCTAAAAACCAAGCATTCTACAGATTCATTAACCTTTTTAACAGTCTTGTTGTAAATCTCAACAAATATTGTTCATAAATAAGGATTTTAAACGGAAAACCCCACGGTAACACTAAAGTTCGTATACGAATTTTAACATGCAAATGAAGATTATAATCAGCTTGTGTATGCGCTACGTCACAGTGTTATAGCTGCTATCCGGAACACAACAAATATGAGATTTTCTTGTGCAAACACATTTTAACCGTTTAACTTCACGGTGCACTAGGCCTGAGGTTCAGTTAAAAGTAATCATCTCATAAAAAGATTAAATTTGTATGAAAACATCCGTTACAATGCGGAAATATACCGTTAAATTAGGACTGCTACTTATAGTCCATCGTCGGATACCGACGATTGATAAACATGTCACATAACCAGATAACATGCAATCAACCGTGGGTAAAATGAATCGATTTGCGTCGATATACAGCAACAGGTGCGTAAAATATCTACCAATGACATCGCGTTTAACAAAATCTAAATTCTTCAACTGCGGAGGTAAAAAACAATAAGAAACAAAATGGCAGCGCCCGAGGTTAAAAGCTGTTGTACGTGTCTTGGTAAAATCAACGGCAAAAACTATCGCCAAGTCAGTTCATCTGCAAGCAGATATCAATATAACGATATTTTTGCAAGTATTAACGTTTCACCTACTGGATTTTGTTGTAACTTGTGTGTGAATATTCTTAATAGAATCCGAAAATGCACTGAGGATGAAACGACAATCGGTCGTAAATTAGCGGCCGAGAAAAGAGAACTTTTGCAAAAGTTTGAGCAATTGCCAGGTGTTGTAAAAGCACAATCAACGCAACATGTTACTCCAACTGGTATGTATGTGTTTGCGACATCTGACTATCTTTCTTAAAACTATTTTATAGAAACGTTATAAAAAGTTCAATTAAAAAAAAACGATAGATGCATGTTAAAAATTGGTATACTATAAAATGTTTTCCATATTTTTCTGTAGGAACAAAAAATGGACACTTAAATATATTCATCAATATTGAAAACAAATAGTCTCCCGATTAGCCCCTCATTTAGCTGTTTAGTGGTCTTCCTCAATATGAAAGCTGGAAATTGAAATATGACCATAGCTGCTGAATACAATGTTAAACCAAATCCTCCATTGGCAGGATAGTACATGTTGCATCTCATGCAAATTTATCTAGTTTTTAAACATAAATTCACTGGGCAAGGTTTTGCATATATATTATGGTTAATTCTATATTTTGTAGCATCAAAACCAGGTTCAACAAAGCGTACAATTTCTTCACCAAGTGGTGTTACACCAAAAAGTAAGAAGTCTTTGTTTCGAACACCACAGAAGATCACAACCCCAAAGAGACCTAGCATTACTCACTGTGGACCAAAAATGGTGGATGCAAGCACAGAAACTGTGACTACATGTACAAGAAAGCCATTTGATGTGAAGGTACAGTTAGTGCAATAAATTTATCATTGTTAAAGTTAATATCTATTTCAAGTAACAATGCCAATTAAATTGGATAAAATCAGTTTTAAGAAATGTATATTCTGGTAAAATATTTCCATAAAAACTTTTATTAAAAGCCACGAGTTTATTCAAATTTTTAATTTCAGGTTTGCACTTAATCAATTTTAATATATTGATGTCATTTAATCAATCACAAGTAATATCTTAGACAGACTCAAGGCCTTAATACAAATAACAGTTATATGTATTCATTTGATTTCTGATTTTCGTGAGTGGTAGAGCTAGTTTAGTAATGAATTTGTCATAAAATATAACATGGCATTGAAACTATTTCTTTATTACTGAATAAAATTTCAAATAGTTTTTAACCTGAAACTAAAATATTGTTATAAATATTAGAATTGTTATAAATATTCATAAATTATTTAATGAATTCTAACAGGTAACTTTGGTGTACAATGTCAAGGAAAGGTCCAAAATAATTACAGACAAAGTAGAGAAATCAGCCATTTAAGGGAATTTAAAGCTATTGTCAACAGGAAAGGGCCAGCTGCTGTAGTAAACATCTATTAAAATCAGAACTATATAAATCTGCACTTTTAAAATGTGTATCAACAGAGATTATTAAAGAGACCTCAGCACTCACTAAAAAGCCAGAAACTGATTTTAAAGTGTCTACAACAAATAAACTCATGAACTTTTCTTGGAAAGACCAATTTGACATCATCAAGTTAAAAATGCCGACTCTCTCATCTGTTTTGGCAAGTTTTGTTACAAAGCAAAAAAGCATGGCCCGCTTTGTGGTGGCAGTTTCTGTTCTGTTATACACTCGAAATCAATTTCTTAACCTCATGCAGTGTGTACTTGGCTTAGTACTTGATGGCTGTGGGTTAAATAAAGAGGTAATTGAATTTACATATTCACTTAATTTTACTAGATTTCAATTCAATTTATTTAGATTATTAGGTTGTTGCAACATTATTTTAGTTATATAAATAATAATGATAAGGCTGGAGATAAATTAAATATCCTGTAACACAATTTTTTCATGGTTTTATTTCATAAATATAAAATATGATTCTCAAATTAAGATTTGTAAATATTGTAAGTTCCAATAAGCATTGAAATATTAGGAGATAACTTTACCATTACCATTTCACCATCACATATGACTATGGAAAAACAGCGGAAAAGTCTCCACTGGTTCTTAACTATGGTAAAGCAAATCAGAGTGACATATGAACATCTAAACTTGCCAACACCTGTTCCTCAGCAGCAGCCCATTCTGGAAATACCTCCCCATACTTGGGTCCCTTCAGTTGCCCAAATGGAATCACTGGAACAGAACTTTATTTTCCATATTTCAAAGGTACTTCTCAAGTACTTTGAATTTCTGCAACCAGTGAAGGATGTATATCCAGCATATATAGACCACCCTTATACAGAAATAACAAAAAAGAAATCAGTGATATTCAACTGTGACCTAATTGACTCAAGTGAAAATTCATCCCAAGGTATGATCAATATTTTGCAAAAGGTGCATGAATTGGTTGTTCCTCATTCAGATGGCAGAGTAGTGCAAAAACTTGTATTTGGAGGAGATGTCCTTACTAATGAAAGGGCTTTCTCGGCACAGCAGGCAATGCAGAATGGTGATACAGAGTTTCACTGTTTGTTTGGAATTGTACACAAACCAGAAGGACTTCACAGAGAATTCAACTTCCTATTAGTAATAAGGAGTTAAAATTTGGACTGTTTGTTATTATTAGTTCATGTAAGTTTGGTTTCAGTTACCTTGGTTGAATTAAGTTTTATTTCTTGTTTACATTGAAACAAAACCTGCATTATAAAAATTGTATTTCTTCATAAAGGCCAATTATGACTCTGAAATATTTTTTTTTACTTCTTTAAAAAGGGTTAACATGAATTTTATATAAAAGTAAACAAAAAATTAAAAAGCTTTGAGTAATGAAATTAAAATGATTTCTTAGGTTCATGTATAATGGGCCTTTAAGATACAAGGCTGATACTTTCCGAAGTATTTGAAAACATACATGTTTTTGCAGATTATTGTGAAATAAGCTAAATTGTCATTATTGCAGGTTTTGTCATGATGATTCACACTTGTTTACTTTCACATTTTTCACATATCTTTCACTTATTTTTCACATATTAGACTAAGATTGGTACCTACATGATTAAGAAATAGAGGATATTTGTTTGTTTTGCATGTAAGATTGAAATATAATTTTAATGAGTGAACACCAGATGCAATATTTTTTGAAAATATAATAGCTGGTGTTCACGAATGAAATATATTTCAATCTTATATGTAAAACAAATAAATTTTATTTTTATTTCATGCGTTTTAAGTGATTTTAAGTAATTTTTACTGATTTTCCGTGTAACGTCGCTGACGTCATCACATCATGAAGTCACATGAACAAGTCTGAAATATAGTTCTGTTAAATTTCTCTAATTTTGATACATTTTTAACATAATGTATGGTGACATCGACTTTCTTTTCCGAAAGAAGCAAAATTTACGCATGGCGGAATTTATTTTTGCCTGTTATTCCATTTAGTTTTGATTTTCTTTTCATCCGCATTCAGATATAGTTCGGCTACAGTGGAAATTATATTTTATAAATTTCACTAGTGGTTTATAAGAATATAATCATCTGATATATTACAATAAAACACTGGAAAGCATGAAATAAAATAAGATAATCTATAATTTATTGGTAATAATAATACTAAATAACATAGTAAGACTATTAATTTAAAATATGAATGATAATGGTTCGGCCGTGGGTATCCGACGATGGTTATAGTCATGTTTGTTATCCCCCGCCGAAAATTTTCGGCGGAGGATATAGAAATAGTCTCCGTCCGTCCGACCTTCTGTCCGACATTTTTGTCCGGAGCATATCTCTAAAAGTATTTGAGTTATCAACTTGAAACTTCATAGGTGGATAGACCTCATTGAGGAGGAGTGCAGTGCACAAGAATGATAACTCTACCTTGCATGATTTTTGAGTTATTGCCCTTTGTTATTTTTCAAAATTGATTTTTTCCAGAGCATAACTCCAAAAGCCTATGAGATATTAACATGAAACTTCATAGGTGCATAGATCTTATTGAGGAGGAATGTTGTGCGCAAGAATGATAACTCTTTCCTATACAATTTTTGAGTTATTGCCCTTTGTTTTTTTTCATGCTACATGTATTTTGTCCAGAGCTTATCTCAAAAAGTATTTGAGGTATCAACTTGAAACTTCAAAGGTGGATGGATCTCATTGAGGAGGAGTGCAGTGCTTAAGAATGATAACTCTACCCTGCATTATTTTTGAGTTATTGCCCTTCGTTATTTTTCAAAATTAATTTTTGTCCAGAGCATAAATCAAAAAGCCTTTGAGATATCAAAATGAAACTTCATAGGTGCATAGATCTCACTCAGGAGGTGTGCACTGCACAAGTATGATAACTCTACCTTTTATAATTTTTGAGTTATTGCCCTTTGTTATTTTTCATACTTAATTTTTCAATTCAATTTTTTTTCAAAAAGTATTTGAGGTATCAACTTGAAACTTCATAGGTGGATAGATTTTACTGAGGAGGAATGCAGCACACAAGAATGATAACCTACTCTGCATTATTTTTCAGTTATTGCCCTTTGTTATTTTCAGCCATCAGTATTCACATAGGTTTCAAATCTGTAATCACTATAGCCATCAGTTTTCATTACCAAAAGACCTCTTAAAATGGAGTTATTCTGCTCTACTACATATACATTCTTCCAATGAGCAAACACATTCGGCGGGGGATGGCTCTTGTTGATTTAATATTGATGTACGGATGATCTGAAGGCGGAGTTTCTCATGCAAAGAGATATTTTACTTCCGATTTCGCCACAATGTGGTTGTCCATTTTTTATGCTTATGAAACTCATTTTGGTTGTCTGGACACCAAAATAAGATCTAGAGTTCCTTGCAGTTGGTTCTTGTTGCTGGGTCATATGGGGGTTGCGTCCATTGAACGCCGCCTTTCCTTGTTGATTTTGTTTATCATATTTGATATAAAACCCACATTATTAATGAAATGTCGCTATTTCTGTTTTTATGAAATTTATTAAATGTAACTTTAATGTTTTGTGGTCTCAATGTAAGGTTAAATTTTTCAGAATTTATTGATATGATCACAAAATATTATATTTTTTTTGTGTACACGAAGCAAAACTTGATATATATGACAATATTGATATTCCTAACTATTTTTCTCAAGACCTAGGTCAAAAGATATGATACAAAAATCTGGGGGTCTAGGATTTTTTGTTAAAAATTCTTTGATTGATAGATCTGTTACTTTAACAAGTAAAAATGATTATGTGCATTGGCTTAAACTCGAATTCAGCGCTCAATTCGTCTTCGTTATTGGCAATATGTATGTGCCTCCTGAGCCATAGGTGTCCGGCGCGCCCCCCTTATCCACTCTACAACCCTCCTACCGCTTAAAACTATGTACACTGTAGTATTTGTCATTTGAAACATGTTTTAATATTTGGTATATGCTTTTAATTCAATAACCTTCATTTCCCACAAAAAATAAAATACTGATACATATATATTTAGTAAAGGTATTCAACTTGCAGCTCATTTTTCAGCACTAATCTTAATATGAACTCCATAACTCCAACATTTTTTCACCAATTTTCAATATCTTGGTACCAAATCGTAGGGAATTAATTACTCTTAAAGGAAATAAAGCTGTCATTACAATCATTTCAAGTTATAAGACGATATGTAATCTCGAAGTCACCGCAAGTGACCGCTTGGTTTTTGTCAAAATTTCCCGACTAAACAACAGTTTATTCGAAATGAATATTTTTTTTTTTGTTTTGCGCATATAAATATGATAAAGTTATATTATTTGGATACAGGTATTTTACCCGACTCCTGGTTAATAGGCACTATTCAGCCATTTTTTTAAAAATAAAGGTAGCCCCCTTGAACCTAAAAATTATCGACCAATTAATATTTTGAGTTGCTTGTGGAAGATTTTTAAATAAATTTTAGACAGAATCAAGCAATTTTTAAAGAATAATAATTTGCTTAATGAAAATCAAGCAGGATTTAGATCTAATTTTTTTCACAAATGATCATATGTTTGCACTAAATTTTTTGATTGAAAAGCTTAGATCAAGTGAAAAGAAATTGTTCTGTTGTGTGATTGATTTCAGTTCTGCATTTGACTTAGTCTGGAGATTAGGATAGTGGAGTAAATTATTTAAATCTGGAATTCGTGGCAAAATATTTTATGTCATTAATGATATGTATAAAAATGTTAAATCTTGTGTTTCATTTAACGGTCACATCTCTGACATTTTTCAAAGCCTATGTGCCGTTCGCTAGGGAGAAAATGTATCACCAATTTTATTTTCTCTTTATCTTAATGACTTGTAAGATCTTTTATGTAGGAGTAATAACGGAACTGCGATAAGCGCAGATATAGATGATGACATTTTGTTTATTAAGATACTTATACTTTTATACGCTGATGACACTGTAATTGTTAGTGATAATGAATATGGCTTTCAGGAATGTCTCGACAATTTTGCTGCTTACTGTAAAAATGGAAACTAAAAGTTAATCATTCTAAGACTTAAGTTATTGTTTTCGGAACAAATAAACCTCAAAATTACCATTTTACTCTAAATGATCATAACATCAAAATTTTTCAAATGTACAAATATCTAGGTGTTACTTTTTCATCTTCTGGCAGTTTTGTACAATGTATTAAATATTTAGTTTCCCAAGCTAATCGGGCAATGTTTGCATTTTTTTTCAAGAATTAATAATCTTGACCTTCCCATGGATCTTCAGTTAAAGTCGTCTGACCACACCATCCTGCCTATTTCAATTTACGGGTGTCAGGTGTGGGGTTTCAGTAATTTGGACCTTATTAAAAAGGTTCATTGCTCTTTTCTGCAAAAAATGGCAAATGTAAGAAAAGTACACCAAAATACAAGTTGTACGCCGAATTTTGGAGATATGCAATCGAGGTTACTGTCAAATCAACAATGGTCACATTCTGGAATAGAATTATAACATTAAGCGCATCTTATCAATCTTATAGTTTGTGTTCTCGTTTTTTATTGTTTTTTTACACATATATATACAAACATAAACAAATTATATGTGTTAGCTTAAGGAATCCGTATTAATTCTGTTTCTTTTTTCTGCTCTTCGTATTTTTGTTCTTTTTACAACCTGTTAATTTTGCTTTACTTTTTAAATAGTAAAAAAATGTAGTTCAATCACTTCCCCTCCATACTTAGATCATTAGTTTTGTAAAATGTTTTTGACAAGATTATATTTTTTGTTACGTCTACCACTGCTTCTTAATTGATGATGGTATATATTCACATGTTTTTACACTAGTTTAATAACACGTTGACGTAACGTCATTTGCGCTATAAACATAACGTTACACTATGGGCATACCGCCTCCGTGGTCGAGGGGTTAGAGTCGATGACTTCTAATCCAGTTACCTCTCTGGAGTGGTTGGATCCCCGGGAGATGCTTTGGTAGTTTAGCGCGGAAGAAGGTAGTCTAGTACTGGCGTTACTCTCCAGGAACGATGGTTAGGAAACTACCCGCCTATATGACTAAAATACTGTGGGAAAAAGGCGTAAAATGAAACAAACAAACACTATAGTTAAGCGACATTCACCATTAGGGAGACATCATCTTTATTTGGTGATTGTCTCCCGAATAGGAGATATGTGGTTAAATAATATAAGATATAATTATATGTTTAATGTACCCCGATTAGGTGATAATCTACCATATAATATTAGAGACAGTCTCTTGATTGGGAGTAAATTGTTTACTGTATGCTTTAATCTCAAGATCAGGAGATCGTCTCTTATTATAAAATAAAATAGTGAAAAACAGAATCCCTAAAGAAAGCCCAACACGGCATAACTGTAAATGTTGCAGGCTCGGTTTGATTGAGCCTGTTCATGGACGGTAATGGAAAGTGCAAGTTACCGTCCACGCCCCCTAGCACCGGCTTAAGCAGAATTCAACATTTAACACGAAAAATGGTGAAATTTTGAATTTAGAAACATCCGCAGATGTGTTCATACGGCGGTTATCATGGAACCTTCAATGTGACACAGTTGTGCCATTCCATGAAAAGCGGCGTATGGTCCCCAAGTAAAAGAATGCTTTTGCCCTAAACGAGAAAACAATGGGCGGAACTAAATAAAATGGAATTTTGAAAGGGGATCTGAGGTTATGAAGCCTGCATATCACAGATAAGACGTCAAAAGACAAATTTAAAAAGCAGGCAACATATCCTAAGGGTGATTATACAGTATTCAATTAGGAATATTGGAACCACCCAAATTGAAAAAAGGCCAAATACAAGAAACTAAATTACCACCTTAAATGTATACACAACAATAATTTCGTGCTGAACGATCTTCAAGGATCGAAAATATAACATCATTGATTAAATGTACGGGGAGACTTTTTACAGCCGCCACACGGCACAAATAACACGGATGTGACAATGAAATAGTGAAAAACAGAATCCCTAAAGAAAGCCCAACACGGCAAAACTGTAAATGTTGCAGACTCGGTTTGATTGAGCCTGTTCATGGACGGTAATGGAAAGTGCAAGTTACCGTCCACGCCTCCTAGCACCGGCTTAAGCAGAATTCAACATTTAACACGAAAAATGGTGAAATTATGAATTTAGAATCATCCGCAGATGTGTTCATACGGCGGTTATCATGGAACCTTCAATGTGACACAGTTGTGCCATTCCATGAAAAGCGGCGTATGGTCCCCAAGTAAAAGAATGCTTTTGCCCTAAACGAGAAAACAATGGGCGGAACTAAATAAAATGTAATTTTGAAAGGGGATCTGAGGTTATGAAGCCTGCATATCACAGATAAGACGTCAAAAGACAAATTTAAAAAGCAGGCAACATATCCTAAGGGTGATTATAGGAATATTGGAACCACCCAAATTGAAAAAAAGGCCAAATACAAGAAACTAAATTACTATAAAGATTCATTCTAGTTTGGGAGACAGATGAGTAAAATATCAAGCCCGACTCCCAATTGGGTGAACCTACGTAAAAAGCGGGAAAAAATATTGACATATATTTTCAGATTTATTTCAATAACAAATGTCATACAGATTGTTTTATAGATGTCTAAGCATTTTTACGAGTCCTTATTTTTACATATATAAATCGTAGTAAATGAGAGTTTACTGTATTCCAATAAGTAAACACACTTCAGTTTCGGACCCCCTCCTTGAACTTGAAATACTCCAGTGCAAAATACTAGTAATGATGAACGTGCCATATTGCTATTTAATATCCAATCATAAATAAGGCTCTGTAGACCTTGTGGAACTCGTCCAACCAAATGACCATTTGTTGAATCATAAACTATGATTGCCCTTGGGTCATAGGTGTTGTTTGTTTCTCTCATATACACAAGCCGATGGTTTGATTCAGGTCAGTAGCGAAAGTGATGGTATCTGCAAGCCAAATGACAGTTTGTTAAGTGCTAGTTTTATCTGATATGTATCCAAAAATAGTTTTTTTCTAGACATTTTACATTAATTAAGGAACACTGTTCTTCCTAAGTTTTGCAAATTATGTGATTTGACTTAAACTAAAAACTTAATAAAATATAGCATTTTAAAAGAAATAGATAAACATGATATAACAAATACCATTAACGGTTGAGAAGAGCATTATTGGGAACTTGCTATCCACATCCCAACCCCTGCCTCTTCTGAGGGATGTTGCACGTATTCATTATCCCTCATGTACAGACTCAATCAAACCGAGTCTGCAATTCTCTTGTTATTGTGTTTTGATTAATGCTTCCGAGGGATCACTTTGTTACCAGATTTTATTTTTCATTCTGTCTAACCACAAATTGTTTTCCATTTTTGTTTGTTTTTGTTCGAATGAAGAAATGTCAGAAGCACTCCAAACAAAAAAGTATTTTCAGGGGTTTATTTCTTATACAAGTCTATTGGAAGCCAATTATTACTAAAATATTGTATATTTGAAATGACCTGCATTTATCTGCCATTGACATTTCATAGAAAGTAAGCTGTGAATTATTTATTCATACATACATTTTTTTTCAGTCAACATGGATGCTCCTGAGAAGAAGCAAATCAAGGCCATGTTTGAAAGGGGTTGTTGTGCAGTTTGTCATAGTGATAACAAGCAAATTCGTTGAATTTATATCCCCCGCCGAGTAAAATCAAGGCCATGTTTGAAAGGGGTTGTTGTGAAAATTCTGGAAACAAAGTGATCCCTCGGAAGCATTAAGCACAACAAAATAACATAAGAATTGCAGACTCGGTTTGATTGAGTCTGTACATGAGGGATACTGAATAGGTGCAACATCCCTCACGCCCCCTAGCACCGGCTTGAGCGGTACTCAATTCTCAACACTTTATAGTGTTGGCATTAATGATCCCGAAGGACCAGAAAATATAACAACACTGAAGTGAAGTACGGGGCAACTTTTTACGGCTGCCACACGGCACTTGACACCTGCTGTTGTGAAGTACAAAATTCTGGAAACAAAGTGATCCCTCGGAAGCATTAATCACAACAAAATAACGTAAGAATTGCAGACTCGGTTTGATTGAGTCTGTACATGAGGGATACTGAATAGGTGCAACATCCCTCACGCCCCCTAGCACCGGCTTGAGCGGTACTCAATTCTCAACACTTTATAGTTTGTCATAGTGATAACAAGCAAATTCGTTGAATTTATATCCCCCGCCGAGTACTGGTTATTATTAACACAACAACTGAAGACATAAGGCTTTATTTATATATCAATCATGGCATAAACAGTAATATTCTTTGAACTTGATAAATATTCAGGGCAATAACAGAGCCATAATTTTGTGTTAAATAGTAAAATCTGGAAATGCCAATGAGATGTATGCATACTTCATAACTAACCAAGGGCCATAAATCTGAGTTATAAGTATCTGACCGGGAGCAAGGCGACTATATGCACATCTCCTCTTAGTATCCCATAAAGTTTCATTGAATTCCAGCCAGTAGAAGAAGAGAAGTAGCGAGGAAACAAATATTTTTCTATATGGATACTGCATAACATATCAAGGGCCATAACTCTGAGTTAAAGTGTCTGACCGGAACAAGCCGACGATATGCGCATCTCCTCTTGGTATTGAAGGTTCCCATAAAGTTTCGTTGAATTCCAGCCAGTAGTTGCAGAGAAGTAGCGCGGAAACGATTTTTACTCCATATGCATACTGCATAACTAATCAAGGGCCATAACTCTGAGTTAAAGTGTCTGACCGGAACAAGCCGACGATATGCGCATCTCCTCTTGGTATTAAAGGTTCCCATAAAGTTTCGTTGAATTCCAGCCAGTAGTTGCAGAGAAATAGCGCGGAAACGATTTTTACTCTATATGCATACTACATAAGTAATCAAGGGCCATAACTCTGAGTTAAAGGATCTGACCGGAACAAGCCGACGATATGCGCATCTCCTCTTGATATTGATGATTCCCATAAAGTTTCGTTGAATTCCAGCCAGTAGTTGCAGAGAACTACCCCGGAAACGAAATTCGGACGGATGGATGGACGGACAACGCCAAAACTATATCCCCCTCCCGATTCCATCGGCGGGGGATAATAAATAACCACTTTAAAATATGTAAATTGCTAAAAAGATCAAGCAAAAAACAATAGCTGGTCTTATTCCATGATAACCGCCGTATGAACACATCTGCGGATGTTTCTAAATTAAAAATTTTACTATTTCATGTTTAAATGTTGAATTCTGCTTAAGCCGGTGCTAGGGGGCGTGGGCGGTAACTTGCACTTTCCAGTACCGTCCATGAACAGGCTCAATCAAACCGAGCCTGCAACATTTTCAATTTTGCCGTGTTGGGCTTTCTTTACAGGGCTTTCTTTAGGGATTCTATTTTTATCTATTTTATTAATCAACATCTTATAACAAAAAGAACAAAGTATGTTTGTGAAGCTTATATCCAAAAAGTAGAAGGTTCTTTTAGTCTAGGGAATACATCAGACATTAACAATGGTGTTAAACACAATCCTAAATGTAAACAAGAGGGCCATGATGGCCCTGAAGTCGCTCGCCTGTATATAGGCCCCCCGGAGCAGGGCCAGTTTAAACCCCAGGGCTTTTATTTGAACAAACTTGGTAGACACTCATTAGAAGATGTTTCATGCTAAACATCTAAGATCTAGCTCGTTGGGTTTTTAAAAAGAAGATTTTTTAAGTTTTTTCTTAACACATATATTTAAAAACAATGACACCCCTGGGCAGGGCCAGTTTTGACCCCAGGGCTTTTATTTGAACAATCTTTGTAGACACTTACTAGAAGATGTTTCATGCTTAATATCTAAACTCTAGCTATTCCGGTTCTTTCAAAGAAGATTTTTAAGTTTTTGCTATACACACATCAGTAAAATCAATGTCCCCGGGGCGGGGCCAATTTTGACCCCAGGGCTCTTATTTGAACAAACTTGGTAGACATCCATTTGAACATGCTTCATGCTAAATATCTTAGCTCTAGCTCTTTGAAAGAAGATTTTTAAGTTTGTACAATATTCATATAGGGAAAATCAATGATCCCCTAGGGCGGGGCCAATTTTGACCCCAGGGCTCTTATTTGAACAAACTTGGTAGACATCCATTAGAACATGTTTCATGCTAAATATCTTAGCTCTAGCTCTTTGGGCTCTTTAAAAGAAGATTTTTAAGTTTTTACTATATGCATATAGGAAAAATCAATGACCCCCTTGAGCGGGGCCAATTTTGACCCCAGGGCTTTTATTTGAACAAATTTGGTAGACACCCAATTAGAAGATGTTTCATGCTAAATATCTTAGCTCTAGCTCTTTGGGTTCTTTAAAAGAAGATTTTTTAAGTTTTTACTGTATACATATAGGGATAATCAATGACCCCCTTGGGCGGGGCCAATTTTGACCCCAGGGATTTTAATTGAACAAACTTGGTAGACACTCACTAGAAGATGTTTCATGCCAAATATCTAAGGTCTAGCTCTTTGGGTTTTTAGCTCACCTGAGCTTGCTCAGGGTGAGCTATTAGGATCGGTGAATGTCCGTCGTCCGTCGACAATTGCTTGTGAACACTCTAGCGGTCACATTTTTGATCCAATCATCATCAAACTTTGTCAGGATGCTTGTTTAGTCAATTGCTTGGATGAGTTCGAACATGGGTCATCTCCGATGAAAATCTAGGTCACAGGAGCTATAAATAGAAAAACCTTGTGAACACTCTAGCGGTCACATTTTTGCATCAATCATCATCAAACTTGGTCAAGATGCTAGTCTAGGTGATAGTTCGGATGAGTTCGAACATGGGACATCTCTGATGAAAAACTAGGTCACAGGAGCTAAAAATAGAAAAACCCTGTGAACACTCTAGTGGTCACATTTTGACCCAATCATCATCAAACTTGGCCAGGATGCTTCTCTAGTTGATAGCTGGGATGAGTTCGAACATGGGGTCATCTCGGATGAAAAAGTAGGTCACCGGAGCTAAAAATAGAAAAACCTTGTTAACACTCTAGCGGTCACATTTTTGCATCAATCATCATCAAACTTTGTCAAGATGCTTGTCTAGGTGATAGCTCGGATGAGTTCGAACATGGGTCATCTCGGATGAAAAAGGTCACCGGAGCTAAAAATAGAAAAACCTTGTTAACACTCTAGCGGTCACATTTTTGCCTCAATCATCATCAAACGTGGTCAGGATGCTTGTTTAGGTGATAGCTTGGATGAGTTCGAACATGGGTTATCTCGGATGAAAAAGTAGGTCACCGGAGCTAAAAATAGAAAAAACCTTGTTAACACTCTAGCGGTCACATTTTTGCATCAATCATCATCAAACTTGATCAAGATGCTTGTCTTGGTGATAGCTCGGATGAGTTCGAACATGGGTCATCTCGGATGAAAAACTAGGTCACAGGAGCTAAAAATAGAAAAACCTTGTTTACACTCTAATGGTCACAATTTTGCCTCAATCATCATCAAACGTGGTCAGGATGCTTGTCTAGGTGATAGCTCGGATGAGTTCGAACAGGGGTATTCTCGGATGAAAAAGTAGGTCACCGGAGCTCAAAATAGAAAAAACCTTGTTAACACTCTAGCGGTCACATTTTTGCATCAATCATCATCAAACTTTATCAAGATGCTTGTCTTGGTGATAGCTCGGATGAGTTCGAACATGGGTCATCATGAATGAAAAACTAGGTCACAGGAGCTAAAAATAGAAAAACCTTGTTTACACTCTAATGGTCACAATTTTGACTCAATTGTCATCAAACTTGGTCAGGAAACTTGTCTAGGTCATTGCTGGGAATAAATTTAACATGGGTCATCTCGGATGAAAAAGTAGGTCACCGGAGCTAAAAATAGAACAAGATTGCATTTGAGAAAAATGCTATGCCACCGCATTAATACAACACTAAATAGTAGTGTAGGAACAGATTTTTTTTGTTTCTATACAATTTTGAAGATTGTCATAATGCATAGATCCCTAACCTATCTAATTCTTATTATCAGATTAGTGGTTAAATCTGTTGTTAACTCAATAAAAGATCAGAGTAGGAATATATCAATGCACTCTAGTCTAGTGAATTTGGTGGCGAAGGTCATATTTCACACAGCCTAAATTTCATGACCACATCAAAGGACAACACAGTAAGACACTTTGTCAAAATCTAGGTCAGCTGAAATCAAAGTTCACTTTAAATCTTAATCTGTGCACATGGTTCAAATTTCAAAGCTGTACATCAAATGACAAGAAAGTAGGTCACATCATCAAAATCTAGGTCACCTGATATCACTGTTCCAATTTTACAACTAAAACTGTGCACATGGTCAAAATTTCATTGCTGTACATTAAAGGACAAGAAAGTAGGTCACTGTCCCCTTGGGCAAGGCAAAATTTTGGACCCCAAGGGTTTAATTCAAACCAATCTTGATACAGGTCCATCAAACAACATTTCAAGTCAAATATCTAAGCTGTAGCTTTCTCCCATTCAGAAAACATTTGTTTTATTTTCTGTTTTTACTATGTGTACATAATGAGAATCACTGACCCCGGGCAGGGCCAATTTTGAAACCAGGGGAAAATTTGAACATCTTTGGAATAGGACCTATAGATGATATTATATAGCAAACATCAAAGCTGTATGCCTTGTACCTTCAGGCAAAAATATTTTTTATTTTTTTACTATATGTACATAATGAAAATTAATGACCCCTGGGCGGAACCAATTTTGACCCAGGGCTATAATTTGAACAATCTTGGTAAAGGTTCACTTCGCAAAGTCTCATGCCATATATTTAACCTCTAGTCTTTGTCAATTCAGAGAAGATTTAAATTCAGAGAAGAAGATTTTTCAAGTCTTTACTTTATACATATAAGGAAAACTATCGCCTCTGGGGCAGCTGGGCAATTTTAACACTAGGGGCATAATTAAAACAACTTTAGTAGAGGACCCATAGATGATATTATATACCAAATATCAAAGCTCTAAGCCTTGTACCTTCAGACAATAAGATTTTTCTAATTTTTTACTATATGTACATACTGAAAATCAATGAACCCTGGGGGTTGGGGCCAATTTTGACCCCAGGGCTATAATTTGAACATTCTTGCTAGAGGTTCACTACATAATGTTTCATTCAAAATATCTTAACTCTAGCCTTTGTAAATTTAGAGAAGATGATTTTTAAAGTTTTTACTACATATAAGGAAAACCTATGGCCCCCGGGGCGGGGCTAATTTTGACACTAGAGGCAAAACTTGAACAACTTTGGTAGAGTACCTATAGATGTTATCATTAAACAAATATTAAAGCTCTAAGCCTTGTACCTTCAGACAATTAGATTTTTTACTATATGTATATATTGAAAATCAATGACCCCCGGGCGGGGGCAATTTTTAACCCCACGGCTATAATTTCAACAATCTCGCTAGAAGTTCACTTCACAATTTTTCATGCAAAATATCAAACCTCTAGCATTTGTCAATTGCTACAAGAATTTTTTTTTAAGTTTTTATTATAAGATTTTACTATATACATATAAGGAAAACCAATGACCCCCGGGGCGGGGCCGATTTTGGCCCCAGGGCTATAATTTTATCAATCTTGGTAGAGGTGTTCCAGACAATGCCTTATGCAAAATATCTAAGCTCTAGGCCTTTTGGGTCTTTACAAGAAGGTATTTTAAGTTTTTACTATATGTACATATATAGTGAAAACCAATGACCCCCCGGGGCGGGGCCGATTTTGGCCCCAGGGCTATAATTTGATCAATCTTGGTAGAGGTGTTCCAGACAATGCCTTATGCAAAATATCTAAGCTCTAGGCCTTTTGGGTCTTTACAAGAAGGTATTATATGTACATATATAGTGAAAACCAATGACCCCCGGGGTGGGGCCGATTTTGACCCCAGGGCTATAATTTGAACAATCTTGGTAAGGGTCTACCTGACAATGCCTTATGCAAAATATCTAAGCTCTAGGCCTTTTGGGTCTTTACAAGAAGGTATTTTAAGTTTTTACTATATGTATATATAGTGAAAATCAATGACCCCCGGGGTGGGGCCAATTTTGACCCCAGGGCTATAATTTGAACAATCTTGGTAGAGGTCTACCAGACAATGCCTTATGCAAAATATCTAAGCTCTAGGCCTTTTGGGTCTTTACAAGAAGATTTTTTAAATTTATTCTTATAACTCCTTTTGGTTGCCATGGCAACCAGATTTCTGCATGGAATGAAATTCTTTGAACAACTTTGGAAGCCCTTCACCCAAGGATCAATCCTGCCAAGTTTGGTTGAAATTGGACTGGTGGTTTTTCACAAGAAAATTTTTTAAGTTCACTATATAATCTATATAACACACACACACACAAACAAACACACACACACACACACACACAGGTGAATCGCTATATGCCACCGCATCGCAGATGCTGCGGTGGCATAAAAATCTTATTAACACTCTAGTGGCTACTGTTGTGATCCAAATATTCTGTTAATTGGTCTGAAAGTTTGTTTTGATGATTTCTAAGTCAAGTTGGAACATGGGTCATCTTGGATAAAAACTAGGTCACACCGCCCAAATATGGAAAAACCTTGTTAACATTCTAGTGGTCACATTTTCGACTCATTTAACATCAAACTTGGTCAGGATGCTTGTCTAGGTAATTGCTTGGATGAGTTCGAAATCGCATGTGGAACTAGGTCACCGGAGCTAAAAATAGAAAAATCTTGTTAACACTCTAGTTGCTACTGTTTTGATCCAAGTATCCTGGAAATTGGTCTGAAAGTTTGTTTTGATGATTTCTAGGTCAAGTTTGAATATGTGTCACCTGGGTAAAAAACTAGGTCGCACTGCTCAAATATGGATAATCCTTGTTAACACTGTAGTGGTCACATTTTTGACTCACCTGTCATGAGACTTGAACGCCGCCTTCCTTGTTGATCTTGTTTATCATATTGGTCAGAATGCTTGTCTAGGTAATTGTTTGGATGAGTTTGGCGTGGACGGTAACTTGCACTTTTCATTACCGTCCATGAACAGGCTCAATCAAACCGAGCCTGCAACATTTTCAATTTTGCCGTGTTGGGCTTTCTTTAGGGATTCTGTATTAATCAATTTGATAACTCAGGTGAGCGATCTAGGGCCATCATGGCCCTCGTGTTTAGAAGAAGATATCTAAAGTTTTTTCTTTTGGCTGCCATGGCAACCAGAGTTCTGCGTGGAAAGGAATTCTACCGCTATCATAAATTACGGAAATATTTTACTAAATTTTACAATCGTAACTTTGATTTAATTTCCAAATTCAATAGTGATTTAAAAACTCTTCTGCGACAAGGGATTAGCCAGCCTGGTTTTTATGGCGATGTGATTTACAAACTTCGTAAGATTTTGGGTCATGGTAATTTTTCTGCTGTTTTTACTAAAAACATTAAACGCTTTATTAAAAGAGGTTATGACCCTACTATTTTAAGACATACTGCATGTTTAGTTTTCAACCCTTTTACAGTTGGACACTACGCTTTCCTCTTTTGATTGCATCTGACGGACCAAGTGGGAGACTCTATGATGGATAGTTCGTAAAGCCCTTTGGGACTGAATTGTCTTCGTCTTCTGCCTTGCTTCGTCGGGCCCTTGTAGGTGATTTTCTTGTTGCTCTGTCTTCCTTTAGGACATTGAGTACTTTTGTTATGGTCATTGGGTTTACTTTTATATGTTTCTACATGATCATTTTAGTGTTTTACTTATTTAACCTTTTGTAACCATGACAACTGTTAGAATTTCACTTGGCGGGGATTCATTTTATTTACACTGTCTCGTTTATAGGAACATGGTGGGGCTAAGAGCGAGGTTTGGTGCACCATTAACCGGTTTAAACTCCCCAGCAGTCATTATTATGCTGCTGACCGTTCCAAGGCGGCGCCCCACTGTGTTCCTCAGATGTATGTCCCTTGTTTTCTCGTGTACGGTAAGTATCTTCCCCATTGCCTCTAGTTTTTATTTCTTTGATTACTCCCCAACCCCTCCCCGATCTCCTGTCCCCTTTGTGGGCCTATTTTTATTTTCTTTGAATTCGTATCAGTTACAAATTAATTATCATTTAATGATTAACCTGTCCGTGCTCTGTCTTTGCCCTGTCCTGTTTTTGTTTGGGGTCCCCCTGGGCTCCTTGCCATTGGTTCTTGTTGCTGGGTCATGTGGGGGTTGCGTTCATTGAACGCCGGCTTTCCTTGTTGATCTTGTTTATCATATTTTTTGAACAACTTTGTTAAGGCTTCACACAAAGAACATCCCTGTGAAGTTTCATTATGATCTGCCTTATGGATTCAGAGGAGATGTCGTTTTAAAAGTGTGAACGGACAACGTACGACGGACGACAGACGACGAGTGATCCTTATAGCTCACCCTGAGGTGAGCTAAAAAGTAAATATAACTGAAATCCAGGAACACATGCAGTCAGATATAATAAATCTATGCAAGGATAGTCAAAAGTGTAGTCTAGAAAACTTGTAATGTGTTAACATAACATAACCAACATGTTATGTGGTATTTTTAGTTTCTTCTGTTTGGCCATTTTTCAACTTGGGTGGTTCCAGTATTCCTACTTGAATACTGTATAATCACCCTTAGGATATGTTGCCTGCTTTTTAAATTTGTCTTTTGACGTGTTATTGACATTTTAGAGAAAGTAAGCTGTGAATTATTTATTTATACATTTTTTTTCAGTCATAATGGATGCTCATGAGAAGAAACAAATCATGGGCATGTTTAAAAGGGGTTGTTGTGCAATTTGTCATAGTGATAATAAATCACCAAGGCTGTAAAAAGTCTCCCCGTACATTTAGTCAATGATGCTTGAAGATCGTTCAGCACGACATTATTGTTGTGTATACATGTGGTACTTTAAGTTACTTCTATTCGGCCTTTTTCTATTTAGGTGGTTCCAGTATTCCTACTTGAATACTGTATAATCACCCTTAGGTGGTCCTTTAAGTTACTTCTATTCGGCCTTTTTCTATTTAGGTGGTTCCAGTATTCCTACTTGAATACTGTATAATCACCCTTAGGATATGTTGCCTGCTTTTTAAATTTGTCTTTTGACGTCTTATCTGTGATATGCAGGCTTCATAACCTCCGATCCCCTTTCAAAATTCCATTTTATTTAGTTCCGCTTAGGGCACAAGCATTCTTTAACTTGGGGACCATACGCCGCTTTTCATGGAATGGCACTACTGTGTCACATTGAAGGATCCATGATGACCGCCGTATGAAATATGATAAACAAGATCAACAAGGAACACATCTGCGGATGTTTCTTAATTCAAAACTTTACTATTTTCGTGTTAAATTCTGCTTAAGCCGGTGCTAGGGGGCGTGGACGGTAACTTGGGTCATATGGGGGTTGCGTTCATTGAACGCCACCTTTCCTTGTTGATCTTGTTTATCATATTTTATGCTCACAACCGTGTTGTTTGTGCCGTGTGGCGGCTGTAAAAAGTCTCCCCGTACATGCAATCAATGTTGTTATATTTTCATCCTCAAGGGATTGTTCGGCGTTCAGTATCGGTGTCCCCCTCCATGTCCAACCTTCATACACTAATGGTTTTTATATTTATTTCCACTTTATTATATTTTTATACCCAAATTTTCTTTAATCTTACCCTTTTGCAGGTTCTGTGTACACTGTGGCACTAATACTCTAGTCTCGTTACTTTAATATTGGTGCCCCACTGGACACGGAATCATTTTATTACTACACATAATTATGAATAACTTGAATAGGAACAATAAACACTTTCACCTCTTCGGGTACATTCTACGTCTACTAATTCTTTAAAGATTAGAAATCACAGTACACCTAGACGAACACCATCCGTCGTTCTTTCGCCTTTAAACTTTGGGACTGAATTGTCTTAATGTTCGTCTTCTGCCTTGCTTCGTCGGGCCCTTGTAGGTGATTTTCTTGTTGCTCTGTCTTCCTTTAGGACATTGAGTACTTTTGTTATGGTCATTGGGTTTACTTTTATATGTTTCTACATGATCATTTTAGTGTTTTACTTATTTAACCTTTTGTAACCATGACAACTGTTAGAATTTCACTTGGCGGGGATTCATTTTATTTACACTGTCTCGTTTACAGGAACATGGTGGGGCTAAGAGCGAGGTTTGGTGCACCATTAACCGGTTTAAACTCCCCAGCAGTCATTATTATGCTGCTGACCGTTCCAAGGCGGCGCCCCACTGTGTTCCTCAGATGTATGTCTTATGTTGTTTCATACTGTTTTGGTGACACTTTTGCTCGTGTCCCTTGTTGTTTTCTCGTCTACGGTAAGTATCTTCCCCATTGCCTCTAGTTTTTATTTCTTTGATTACTCCCCACCCCCTCCCTCCGGTCTCCTGTCCCCTTCCCCTTTGTGGACCTATTTTTATTTTCTTTGAATTCCTACTCAGTTACAAATTAATTATCATTTAATGATTAACCTGTCCGTGCTCTGTCTTTGCCCTGTCCTGTTTTTGTTTGGGGTCCCCCTGGGCTCCTTGCCATTGGTTCTTGTTGCTGGGTCATGTGGGGGTTGCGTTCATTGAACGCCGCCTTTCCTTGTTGATCTTGTTTATCATATTTCATCTGTTAATTCATTTTATATTCCACGATCCATTAACTCTAATATTTTCAATAATTCTTTACGCATTAGGCTTTCTCCTATAAAACATACCATTCTAAAGAAATATAATATCACACATACAAATTATCCTCATAGAGCTAGAATGTATCCTTCTATAAATAAGTGTAATTCTAAGAGGTGCGGATGTTGTAACTTTTTATCGCACAGGTCTACAATAACCTCTAATGTAAATGGGAGAACTTTTAATATTATTTTAAATACAGATATTGACTGAAAGGCAACTCATTTTGTTTATGTTTTAACTTGAAACACCCCTGGGTGTGGCATACAGTATGTTGGTCAGACAGGACGTTCTCTTAAAATTCGATTCCGTGAACATTTTTATAAAATGAGAAATCGCACAAAATTTACAACTTTTCTATATCAACATTTTCGTAAAGATGGTCATTCATTTAAAAATGTTTCAATTCAACCAGTGGAACAAATAATTTATGATTCTGATGCTTCTGCTAGTTTTAAAGTTAAAGTTAGACACTTGGCAGAATTAAAATGGATCAAGAACTTACAAACGCCTTTCCACTTGGCCTAAATGACAATATTTTTCAACAAGGTAACATCTCTAAAGATCCAAACATTGATATATTTTCTATTCTGAATATTCGTAAACGTAAATCCCGATCTCACGGAGTACGTAGAAATGGCAACATCAAACGTAAATCTAAAATTACCCTGTCTGTCACCGACTTAAATATTATCTTAAAAAACTCTGGTAAACATGCAATGTTATCACGTCTTACTTACCTTTCATTATCATCTCTGAAAATCTTAAACGCGGAGGCAGATAATATAGTTATTCAAACAGATCCTTTATATACAGCAGCTTATCTTATTCAAAGTTATACTCAGCACGTCTTGAGACCTCATATCGACAACACTTCTGACCACAACAGGCATTTCCTAAAAGTAACCTTTCTTGATAAAGGTATTGATTTCATCGATTTACCAAGTATTTTTCGTGATAAAAGTGTCACTAATTCAGTTCCTTTATACTTCAAAAACTCCGAGATACCTATTATTTGCTATAAATATAAGAAACCTGTTAGAAATATCATATTTAATTACAACATAGTGGTTTCTGACTTAGATATTCAGTCTAATACTCCAACAACTTGAGACTGCAAATTCAGTGTTGTTATATTTTCTGGTCCTTCGGGATCATTGATGCCAACTCTATAAAGTGTTGAGAATTGAGTACCGCTCAAGCCGGTGCTAGGGGGCGTGAGGGATGTTGCACTTATTCATTATCCCTCATGTACAGACTCAATCAAACCGAGTCTGCAATTCTTATGTTATTTTGTTGTGATTGATGCTTCCGAGGGATCACTTTGTTTCCAGAATTTTCTAAATTCTGTAATTCAGATTTTGGCCATATAATCACTGGTAATTTTGATATAATTGCAGACAAAAGAATTCGTAACTTATTCTTGAAAGGACCTAAATACAGAATTCCTTCTGAGATTGATTTTAATGCTTGTCGTGGTCAGATTGCTGAATCTATAGAGGATTTTTCGGTCAAATGGTGTCGCCGTGAAAATGCGGATAGTAATGCTCTAGTTACATGGAAACGTAACATCTTTAAAATTATTGATTCACGTATTAATTTTTATCGTGGAAATGAACATCTTTTGCCACCTAAACCAAGACTTACTTTAAGACATCTGAAAAAAGATATTCTAGCTTTTCATTCAAAATTTGTTTTGGTGCCAGCGGACAAGGCGGCTAATAATATTATAATTGTATGACGAATCCATTACATTAACGTTTTGCATAAGGAACTAAATAGTACTAATGCGTATTCTAAAACCTCTAAAACATCATGGAACCTTCAATGTGACACTTCCGTGCCATTCCATGAAAAGCGGCTTTGTTTGTTTGGATTTTTACGGCACGTCAACACATAACTGGCCATATCGTGCCGAATGCTATAATAGGCTTAATAACCGCCATGATAACCGCCGTATGAACACATCTGCGGATGTTTCTAAATTCAAAATTTTACTAGTTCATGTTTAAATGTTGAATTCTGCTTAAGCCGGTGCTAGGGGGCGTGGACGGTAACTTGCACTTTCCAGTACCGTCCATGAACAGGCTCAATCAAATATGAAAAACAAGATCAACAAGGAAAGGCGGCGTTCAATGAACGCAACCCCCATATGACCCAGCAACAAGAACCAATGGCAAGGAGCCCAGGCGGACCCCAAACACGAAAAGGACAGGGCAATGACACGTTAATTTTACTATTTCACGTTTAAATGTTGAATTCTGCTTAAGCCGGTGCTAGGGGGCGTGGACGGTAACTTGCACTTTCCAGTACCGTCCATGAACAGGCTCAATCAAACCGAGCCTGCAACATTTTCAATTTTGCCGTGTTGGGCTTTCTTTAGGGATTCTGTATTTATCTATTTTATGTTGTTTCATACTGTTTTGGTGACCCGCTTTTCATGGAATGGCACTAACGTGTCACATTGAAGGTTCCATGATAACCGCCATATGAACACATCTGCGGATGTTTCAAAATTCTAAATTTTACCAGTTCATGTTAAATGTTGAATTCTGCTTAAGCCGGTGCTAGGGGGCGTGGACGGTAACTTGCACTTTCCAGTACCGTCCATGAACAGGCTCAATCAAACCGAGCCTGCAACATTTTCAATTTTGCCGTGTTGGGCTTTCTTTAGGGATTCTGTATTTATCTATTTTGTAAATCACATCGCCATAAAAACCAGGCTGGCTAATCCCTTGTCGCAGAAGAGTTTTTAAATCACTATTGAATTTGGAAATTAAATCAAAGTTACGATTGTAAAATTTAGTAAAATATTTCCGTAATTTATCTTATTACATGTGTTTGAGGTTTGGTGCACCATTAACCGGTTTAAACTCCCCAGTAGACATTATTATGCTGCTGACCGTTCCAAGGCGGCGCCCCTCTGTGTTCCTCAGATGTATGTCTATGTTGTTTTATACTGTTTTGGTGACACTTTTGCTCGTGTCTCTTGTTGTTTCTCGTCTACGGTAAGTATCTTCCCTTTGTCCCTGGTTTATATTTATTTTATTCCCCCCCCCCCCTTCCCCTGTGCCTTTTGACATTGTGGGCCTTATATTAAATCATTTATTTGTTTTGTTTTATTTCCTTATAAGTTACTTATTATGTATTCTGATGTGGTGGTTTGCCTGTCCGTGCTCTGCCTTGTGCCCTGTCCTGTTTTTCGTTGGGGTCCTCCTGGGCTCCTTGCCGCTGGCGCTTGTTGCTGGGTCGGGTGGGGGCTGCGTTCATTGAATGTCGCCTTTCCTTGTCGATCTTGTCTATCATATTTTTTAATGGCAGTCAAACAAGACGTCAATAAAATAGAAAGTTTACTTGTAGTGCAAGATGTAGAATTAGCAATAAATCTGGCTTTGTAAGGTTTTTTATGTAATTTAGGAATCCAATACATAATAGGAAGTTTGAGTTCTTTTTCATTAATTTGGACTTAATAAGATTGGAAATATTAGTAATATGATTGTTTACAATGTCTTTTTCGGAGGCAGAGGTTTTACTCCCCACCCCCTCCCCCCGGTCTCCTGTCCCCTTCCCCTTTGTGGGCCTATTTTTATTTTCTTTGAATTCCTAATCAGTTACAAATTAATTATCATTTAATGATTAACCTGTCCGTGCTCTGTCTTTGCCCTGTCCTGTTTTTGTTTGGGGTCCCCCTGGGCTCCTTGCCATTGGTTCTTGTTGCTGGGTCATGTGGGGGTTGCGTTCATTGAACGCCGCCTTTCCTTGTTGATCTTGTTTATCATATTTTAGAATACGCATTAGTGCTATTTAGTTCCTTGTGCAAAACGTTAATGTAATGGATTCGTCAAACAATTATAATATTATTAGCCGCCTTGTCCGCTGGCACCAAAACAAATTTTGAATGAAAAGCTAGAATATCTTTTTTCAGAAGTAAGTAAATCCAGCCAAAAATATTATTTTCAAACCACGTTATATTGAAAAATTTGTTAACAAACCAAAGGAAATTAAACCATTAGGCCTTCGTTTAAAAGATGATTATCATTTAATGATTAACGTGTCGTTGCCCTGTCCTTTTTATGTTTGGGGTCCGCCTGGGCTCCTTGCCATTGGTTCTTGTTGCTGGGTCATGAGGGGGTTGCGTTCATTGAACGCCGCCTTTCCTTGTTGATCTTGTTTTTCATATTTTAGATAAACTTAAAGGGGCGTGGACGGTAACTTGCACTTTCCAGTACCGTCCATGAACAGGCTCAATCAAACCGAGCCTGCAACATTTTCAATTTTGCCGTGTTGGGCTTTCTTTAGGGATTCTGTATTCATCTATTTTAAAATTAATCCAGACAGTATCCTTCAAAATGACGATGAGGATGTTCCACCTTGGACTTATAATTCCCCGGAAATAAATATTTACCTGTCAAATATAAAAAAGGCATCAAATTCACCTGAATATTTCAAAGAGAAGTTTCTAGCAATTAAGGAAGAACATGAAGATTTTATACATATTTATACGGACGGTTCAAAAGAAGGTTGCAAAGTAGGTGCGGCTGTGTTTGAAAATAATTTTACATCTAGTATGAGGTTACCAGATAATGCATCAATTTTTACTGCTGAAACAAAAGCTATCGATTTAGCATTGTCATACATAGCACAGCATACCCACAATCAATTTGTGATATTTTCTGACTCGCTTTCTGTTTTAATATCCATTAAAAATAAAAAATCTGACAATATCATGGTAAAGAAACTTCTTTTACGATTTCATGATATACTAAAAACAAAATGTGTTAAATTATATTGGATTCCAAGCCATGTAGGAATACAAGGAAATGAAAAAGTAGTCTGCAATTCTTATGTTATTTTGTTGTGATTAATGCTTCCGAGGGATCACTTTGTTTCCAGAATTTTAGCTAAACAATCATTAAATTTTCAAAAAACTGACTTATTGTTACCTGCTTGTGATTTTAGACCGGCTATAAATAAACTCGTATCATCTGAATGGAAAGCAAATTGGGACAATGCCGTTTTTAATAAACTTCACGATATAAATCCATCTCTTGATATGTCACCATCTCTATCTCTGTCAAACCGCCGTGATCAAACAGTTCTTCTTCGATGCCGAATTGGACACACTAAAATTACCCACTCTTATCTCCTCACAAATGACAATGCCCCTTTCTGTGTAGGTTGTAATAAAAATTTTACTGTCAAGCATTTTCTTCTTGAATGTCAGGATTTTTCACAGGCCCGTAATAGATTTTATTCTGTAAATTCACTCAAAGAACTTTTTAATACAATTCCATCAAAAAACATAATTGATTATTTAAAAGTGATAAACTTGTATTCTAGGATCTAATTGGCTCATTTCTATTGTCATTTACAATGTTTTACATAATATTTTAAGCCTATTATATATAGCATTCGGCACGATATGGCCAGTTATGTGTTGACGTGCCGTAAAAATCCAAACAAACAAACTTAAAGTAAGTCTGCAATTTTCTTGTAATTTTGTTGTGATTAATGCTTCTGCGGGATCACTTTTCCAGATTTTTATACCTCACAACAGCAGGTGTCAAGTGATGTGTGGCAGCTGTTCAAAGTTGCCCCGTTCTTCACTTCAGCGTTGTTATATTTTTCTGGTCCTTCGGAATAATTGATGCCAGCACTATTAAGTGTTGAGAATTGAGTACCGAGCACTCAAGCCGGTGCTAGGGGGAGTGAGGGATGTTGCACGTATTCATTATCTCTCATGTATAGACTTAATCAAACAGAGTCTGCAATTCTCTTGTAATTTTGTTGCGATTTATGCTTCCGAGGGATCACTTTATTTCCAGACTTTTAACCTTTTTGCATGCAACTATGGTATTTTGAGTGGGATGTAGGCGTGCTAATCCATCACATATCATTGCAGGTCGCAAAAAATGTCACTTTTGTTTTATTAAATGCTTTGGTGCACCATTAACCGGTTTAAACTCCCCAGCAGTCATTATTATGCTGCTGACCGTTCCAAGGCGGCGCCCCTCTGTGTTCCTCAGATGTATGTCTATGTTGTTTCATACTGTTATGGTGACACTTTTGCTTGTGTCCTTTGTTGTTTTCTCGTCTAGGGTAAGTATCTTCCTATTACTTCTAGTTTTTATTTCTTTGATTAACCCCCCCCCCCTGTCCCCGGTCTCATGTCCCCTTCCCCTTTGTGGGCCTACTATTCTTTTCTTTGAATTTCTTATCAGTTACAATTGATTTATCATTTAATGATTAACCTGTCCGTGCTCTGTCTTTGCCCTGTCCTGTTTTTGTTTGGGGTCCCCCTGGGCTCCTTGCCATTGGTTCTTGTTGCTGGGTCATGTGGGGGTTGCGTTCATTGAACGCCGCCTTTCCTTGTTGATCTTGTTTATCATATTTTTTGCGTTCATTGAACGCCGCCTTTCCTTGTTGATCTTGTTTGTCATGTTTTATAATAAATTAAGTGTACATTAGATGAAGGAAGTTGCACCGAATGTAAAAAAAATGTATCATAAAGGTAGGTAAAATGTATACAAGGTAGTATTTAGACTTCCAAACAAAATTAACATTCACTATGAAAAATATAAATCGAGCATTTCTGAGGCATAATGGGTCTTTGAGATGGCATCCATGGAGTTTGATTGAAGGGATCATTTTTTTTGAACATGAACATTGGCACATATTGCATGGCCCCAGAATGCACAATCTCAGCTTCACAGCCCAACCAGACACCCTGCAGACCATTCTTTTTCTGAACTGAATTGAAAATGACTCCACAGACAGCACGTTTATTGACAGTGAGACCAGTGGTGTTAATTTGTTTCTCTTTCTTGCTTGGCATGTCAGAAATCTTTTCCAAAAGCTTTGCTGGTGTTTTCTTTGGAGTGTCTGGATGATTTGTATGATTGCGTGTAACTGCTCCAACAGACTGGCCAGCCTGCAACCCAAGATGCCGGTTGCGTTTATTGAACGCCGCCTTTCCTTGTTGATCTTGTTTTTCATATTTTAATGGAAGGAAAGCTTGCACTTCAGAGATAACTGAAAATTTAACAGTGGCACCACACATTGTGTTTAGTAGCTTAGCCTGTAAAAAAGTAAACATGTTTAAAACTTCCGTCATATATGTTCTTAGTATAGTGAAATTAAATTATATAATTTTTATTTCTATAAATGTTAATATCTCTTATTCAAAGTTATTGCGCAGGAATTATATTGTCCTATAGAACAGTTACTGCGTATGTAACTGAGTCTCTTAAGACAAGGGTAATATTGCCAACAACTGTTTGTATTCTGCCATATAACATGTTTACAGTCTGAACACATCTGCGGATGTTTCTAAATTCAAAATTTTACTATTTCACGTTTAAGGTATGAGCCCCCTAATGGGCACTTTAAGGAACTATAAAATTGACAACATAGGTCAGTTATATACCTTAAAAGACACAAGAATGCAAAATTTAAACAAAGTTTACCGTATGGTTTACGAGTTATGGAGATTTTTCTAAAGTAAAACTTGGCTATTAGAAGGGCTCTTTTTCAGAAATGAGAAACTCTAATTATTCTATTATATAATCATAACAAGAACAAGGTGTTCCTCAAGGAAGCATACTTTCTGTTACACTTTTTGGCCTTAAAATAAACAATATTGCTAGCGCTCTTACACCAGGCATAGACTGTTCTCTATATGTAGACGATTTTCTTATCTGCTATCGATCGAAAAGTATGAGAACAATTGAACGGCAACTTCAACAAAATTTAGATAAAATTCAGAAGTGGGCAATAGAAAATGGGTTTAAATTTTCAAAGTCAAAAACTCAATGTATTCATTTCTGCCGATTGCGAAAACAACATAATGACCCTGAACTTTACATATCTGGTTCTAAAATTCCAGTAGTTGATGAAGCTAAGTTTCTAGGAATTATATTTGATAAAAAACTTTCTTTTATACCACATATTAAACATTTGAAAACTAAATGCCTAAAAGCTTTAAATTTACTTAAGGTTTTATCAAGTACAAATTGGGGATCAAATTCTTCCACATTACTGAAATTATACAGAAGTCTTATCCGATCAAAATTAGATTATGGTTCTATAGTATATGGGTCTGCAAGAAAATCATATCTTCAAATGCTAGATACCATACATCACCAGGGTTTACGTTTAGCTTTAGGTGCTTTTCGCACTTCACCTGTAGAAAGTCTATATGCGGAAGCTGGGGAACCATCGCTTAATCTTCGTCGTAAAAAGCTATCACTTCAATATGCAACTAGAATGTCATCTAATGGGAAAAATCCAGCTAAAAATATTATTTTCAAACCAAGTTATACTGAAAAATTTGTTAACAAACCAAAGGAAATTAAACCATTAGGCCTTCGTTTAAAAGATGATTTAGATAAACTTAAAATTAATCCAGACAGTATCCTTCAAAATGACGATGAGGATGTTCCACCTTGGACTTATAATTTCCCGGAAATAAATATTAACCTTTCAAATATAAAAAAGGCATCAAATTCACCTGAATATTTCAAAGAGAAGTTTCTAGCAATTAAGGAAGAACATGAAGATTTTATCCATATTTATACGGACGGTTCAAAAGAAGGTTGCAAAGTAGGTGCGGCTGTGTTTGAAAATAATTTTACATCTAGTATGAGGTTACCAGATAATGCATCAATTTTTACTGCTGAAGCAAAAGCTATTGATATAGCATTGTCATACATAGCACAGCATACCCACGATAAATTTGTGATATTTTCTGACTCGCTTTCTGTTTTAATATCCATTAAAAATAAAAAATCTGACAATATCATGGTGAAGAAACTTCTTTTACGATTTCATGATTGTCAGAATAATCACAGTTTTACTGTACATAGTTTTTTTTTACAACGAGTCAGCGATACACTGAAGTGTATCATATTTCAATGTACAGTTTCATTTATAAACCTGTTGCTGGGAGTGTAAAATTTATCTACATGTTTAAATGTCAGATCGTTTATGCTAGCAAATATGCGCGTTTAGAGAGAGATTTTACATTAGTTAGGAGACACACGCTTATAGTGTGAGGGGTTATTTTTTATTGGGAAGAGAATTTTGTTGTTTTGAAGAGAATTTTGTTGTTTTGAAGTCAGTTTTGTTGGTTTGTTGAAGTGGTTGAATATAATTGTGGTGATCTTAATTGATCAGGGTTTATTGGTTGTAATTAGTTGTTTTTGGTTGTTGTGTTATATCTGTTTGTGACGATATAATTGGTTGATATTGGTTGAATGTTTGTTTGGTCAAGATTATATTAGTTGCTGCTTTGTTTTGAGGATATATGTAAATATTGGGTGCTTTAGTTTAAGTTGTTTTCTGATGCTGATTAGATTGTGTGAAGTTAATATTGTTGTATGAATGTTTGTGGTTTATACCGTATCTTAGAGTTGTAAAAATATTCATTTTTTTTGTGTTCTTCATTTTGTGGTGATTTTATTGTTGTTTGATCGTAAGTTGTTTAGAGCTTGGGCTCGCCAGGTGTCTTGTTTCGTATAAAAGACGTATACGTGAAAAGATATTTCATATAAGTGGCTGATAAATGATGTGTGTTTGTTTTGGGTGTAAATAATGATCAGAGTTCTTTGTTTTGGGTGTAAATAATAATCAGAGTTTGTTGTTTACATGTATATATTGATTTGAGATAGAAAAGGATAAAAATACCTAAAAAAAAGATAGTGTTAACTAAACAATTACATGCTAGTTTTCCAACTGAGAATATTTCACTTTTATGTCAGGCGGTGCTGCCCAGCCTCCATATCTTGGAAATTGGTTCTAGTATTTATTACTAAATCTTTTCTTAGATTAAATAACATCAAGGCAGACATTTTCTCCTGACAATTTGGGGGCTCGTCCGGGATATTCTCTTTAAGTTGGAATTTTTCCTGGCAAAATATTGTTTGTTAAATTTTGATAATTTTTTGTTAAACCTTAAATCATTTACGACCTGTTGGTAAAATACTGCAGTGTAAAAGCTGTAGGCGAAAATCGATAAACGTGCGTTGTAGTGTTATACAAGTAAACTCTCTGTACAATAGAGTTTAAGTAGAGAGTTATATGTATAGAAGCGGTGACGGGCTGTGTTTAAAAGTTTATTTATACTGAAGAAGTTATTGCATTTTAGCAGGAGAGCACCCTTTGTTGAATACTGTTTATACGGTGATAGAATTAAGTGGTTTTGGGGAGACATTTGTTTTGATAG